>NW_007231866.1:0-107465 GCF_000164805.1 Carlito syrichta | reverse complement strand
AATTCCGGCTACTCGGAAGGCTGAGGTGGAAGGATCGCCAGAGCCCAGCGGGTCGAGGCTTCGGTGGCCGGGAGCGGTCGCTGCCCTCTAGTCTGGGCGACAGAGTGAGACTCCAACTCAAAAAAAAGTATCCCTCATAAGAGAAGAAGCAAGGAGTATGTTTGTTGAAGAGAATGGCATGTAAATGTAGACTGTAAAGGACTGTTCTTGGCACCGGGAATGGCCAGATGGGTAGCCCAGGGTTAGGATCTGAGTGGGAGAATGGGCATTGAAAGACAGGATGACAGCATAAAGGGGCTACAGTGACAGCTAAAATACTTGGTTTCACAGTTTAATTTATCCTGTTGGTGGCACTAATTCTTATGATGGTGGAAAAAAAAATGAACCAAAAAAACAGCTCCTGTGCCATGTGATGAGTCCTATGCTTTATGTACATTAGATACAACACTCTCCAATTATCTGTTTAAGGGTGTAAGTCATTAGCTGGAGTCCACTCAAGCTTACCTCACTGGTAAGTGCAGCACCAGGATTCAAAACCAAGCTATTAAAAAAAGCTGGGTTCCTTATCACTATTTCATACAGCTTTTCTCTATCATTATTTACACGATTTTTGGATACAATTACATTTTTCCCCCCAGAAACTTAGGTCATTTGTTTTTAATTTGTAAAACAAGCTTCGTTTTACTTGGAAACCCACCCCACTTCTGGAAGAAGTTCATGCATGATGGCATCTGGCTGGTCCGGGGCAAGGACCACCCATGCAGGAGGGCTCATCAAAGCAGGACACCTCTGTGGACAGAAGGGCAGAGAGGGAGTGGGAAGGACTTCTGCTAGAGGCTCAGAAAAGCATTCTTTGATACCTTTAACCCCACTTGTGAAAACCAACACGTCAATAAAAATAGCATTTCAACATAGTGTTTCAAAACGTAAGGCATGTTTTGACCACTCTGAGTAAAATGTTGAATGAGTATTATTGCATAAAATATTTCTAAAAAGACCATTCTAATATATAATCTCAGTGATGTTTCATTTGGATAGCTGCTTTTTAAGAGACTTTTTCTTTCATAATATGAGATCATCTTGCCAAATATTTATTTAATGGCATGACTTGTTAGAGAGATTTTCTTGTGTATCTTTTGACTTAATGATTATTAGTCTCACTTTAAGTATTATGCTCTGAAAGTATCTGCCCAGGTCCTCAGAGTGATGTGGAATTCCCAGCAGTTAGAAGACGTACTTTTATAGGAGTGTGCTTCATTTTCTTTGATCTTGGAATGTGACTGTCTTGTAGCAGGACTCAGCAGATTGGGAAATGTTGGAATTTAGGATGAGACTTGCCTGCCAAAGGATAACAGGTACTGAACACAGACCAACATGCTAAGAAAGGTCAGTTCAACAGAGAGCATGGATGCGGTGGGATATTGGTCTGATCAGAAGACCAGTATCTAGCACTGGAGGGACTAGGGATGTGTCCCACCCAAGGAAATCCGAATTTTAGGAGACTTGTAGAAAACAACACATCAGCCAGGATGCTTTCAGCTGCAACAGTAGAAAAACCCAACACAATAGATGTAAACAAAGGAAATGTATTCAGTCATTTAACTGGAAGTCCAGAGGCAGGGCTGGCTTCATGGTTGACTGTATCCAATGGTTTTGGGTCCATTTCTGGGTGATTTTCTTCATTCTGCATGCCCAGCATCACCCTGAGACTGGTGATGAGGCAATTGACCACTCCCACATATGGATATGGTGATATCCAGAGGAAGAACGAATGTCCCTTCCAGAAGGGCAAGTAAGCACTTTTCCAGAAGCCCTTAGAAGGTTAGATCCTCACTGGCTCATTCTCAAACCAATCACTGGCAAAGAGGATGAGGGTTCCTTCGGATTAGCCAGGCTGATCCCTGGAGTTTGGGTAGCTGGCTTCCCTGTGGTACATAGGCTTCATGGGAGAATATTTTTTTTTTAATGGCAGGGGGGAGGTGGGAAGTGGATGCTGGGTAAGCTATCTGGTATCTACAGCAACGGGGAATTCAGAAACAAGTGGCCCTCAAAAATTCAGGTATGTGGCGAGCACCAGCAAAGTTTGAGAGCAGCTAGCAAAGTCCTAGGCACCGGGTAAGTGCTGGCATTATTGAGGGAACAAGAACGAGGTGAGATACTGAAATCAAGGTCTATGGACAGGGTGATCAGCCAGAAACACAGAAAGGAAAAGCAGTACTCAAGTCTGGGTCCAGGTCAGCATGTGTGTGAGCTGACGGTTGAGGTCAGGAGTGGCCCTAGATGCATGCTACGGTTTGGGTATGGTTTGTTGCCACCAAAACTCATGTTGAAGCCTGATCCTTGGTGTGGCTGTGTTGGAAGTCGAAGCATGGTGGGAGTGTTTCCGTCATGGGGGCAGATCCCTCCTGAATAGAATGACACCAAGAGTGAGTTCTGCAGGACTGGGTTAGGGACCGAAGAGGCGATGCTTCTTCTCCCATTTTCTTTCCTTTGCTCATGCTTGCTTGTCCTGCCACTTCTACCTCCACAGCATGAGGTCCTCACCAGATGCAGCCACCCAGCCATGGGCCTGCCAGCCTCCAGAGCAGGGAACCAAGTACAGTTCTTCATAAATTACCCTGTCTCAGGTACTATATTTTGCTCCAGCAACACAAAATGAGCTAAGACAGTATGTATTAATGTAAGTGAGACAGTGAAGTTGGGGAGCATTGGTGCACACATCAAGCAAGAGTTAATAAAATGGGGCATTTGGGCTGAATCGTCAAGGGGAGCTTTTGCCCAAGACCCAGGGACAGAACCATCTGCTTGACTGGGGCAGAGACGCTTTGTAAGACCAGGCCAGAGGGGGAGTGGGTAGGTTGGAATCAAGGAAAGGATATTTAAGTGCCAGAGAGGAGGGAGCCCAGACAGGGCTGTCTGGGCAGGTGAGGAAAGACTGTCTTTACGGCTTCCTGCAGCTTCTTGTGTAGCTGTACTGGCCATATTCGTGTTCAAAGCAATAGTACTCATTTATTGCTGCCTCTTCCTGGTGGCCAAGTGGGCTCAGCTGAAGAGTAAGGAAGGAAGCAGAAATTTTCTTTTTTTGGAGTTGGAGTCTTGTTCTGTCACCCAGACTGGAGTGCAGTGGCTGCTCCCGGTCACCACAGCCTCGACCTGCTGGGCTCCGGTGATCCTTCCGCTTCAGCCTTCCAAGTAGCTGGAACTACAGGCACGCGCTACCACGCCCGGCTAAATTTTGATTTATTGTAGAGATGAGGTCTTGCCAAGTTGCCCAGGCGGGTCTTGAACCCACAGGCTCAGGCAGTCCACTCACCTCGGCCTCCCAAAGCGCGAGATTACAGGCTGAGCCACCGAGCCCGGCTAGGAAGCAGAAATTGGGGAAACGGAGACATTTAGTGGTGCCGTTGCATTCCTGGGTTTCGTGGCCACTCAGGTTTCTTAATGAAGTGAAAAAATCTTCAAGCTGAAAATCTGTTTTCAGGTCAATGAGAAAGGTGACAGATAATATGCTACTAGCTTTTCTGTCGATTATCCATTATGTTATGAGGATTGTATGTTGAAACACTGCAGATAAAGTGTCTCAATTAAGACTTTAATTTAGATTTAATAAGAGTTATTATATGTTAATAAAAGATCAATTAGCAGTTAAATAGCCATTGATCCAGGTACAATAAGTATGTCAGAAAGACATCAAGTTGTCATTGAAAAACTGGAGATTACATGAGCAACATGTGAGCAATTAGCTTCTCAATATATCCAGGCTATAATGAATGTCAATGCATTTAATTGCCATTTAACAAGAAAGCCTAATGTAAAGTCTCATGCCTATTAACTCGCTTACCTGTCCACAGTTCTTCGCCAGATTCATGTATTCATTGGTTCCTTCAACAGATACTTAATTGAGGACCTACCAGGGAGAGTGAGAGAAACATCTGTATTGAGCACAATCCCTGCCTTCAAAGAACTTGACATCTAGTATTGAAACATCTACAAGAGAAGGTAACGGGAGAAGGAAAATAGGAGTACATTTTCTATGTATTTCTGATTAGGTTCTAAATATTACCACCCTAAACTGAAATCTCTCCTACGTTGAAAGAAACCTGTGTTGTTAGGAGTCACTGAATCCGGAGCTGTTTGTTACTGCGTTATGATCTAGCAAAGTTAACAAATACTTACTAACACAGTGATTACAATAGGGGTAATCACAGGGTCAGGTCAGAGATGTGTTCTGTGGTATGCTGTTGTCCTAGGTGAAGATAAAGCTTTATCATCCTACATATTGAAAAGGGGCCTTGAGAAGCACATGAGCTCTCACCAGGGCAGGTGGTCATTGAGAAGTAAAAGCCACTCTCAGCATTTTCATGTCCAGCCTCACAAAATCTCAATTTCCCTGGGACCACACTGGGGCCTGGGAGGGGGGCAGATGGGAGTCTGATAGAAATGGTGAATTTTGTGTTACGTGAATTGTATCTCCATAAAAGTGGAACAGATACAGTTTTTGTAACTGGAGTGGGGATATTTTGGAGTGCCTGTATAACTCAAGTTCTCTTTTCACTAAGAATTGTACTCCCGGGGCAACCCCTTCAGGTGCCTTCCCACTGTGGGAGCTCTTCTGTCCTCTCAATAAATTCTGCTTTCTCAAAAAAAAAAAAATAAAAAAAAAAGAATTGTACTCCCCACCCCTAAGAGGGACCTGTGAGCAAGGTTCCTGACTTCTAACTTGGCTCCCTTGCTCATGCCAAGGCCTTACTGAACTCAGAGCCTCTCTGTGAGGCTGGTCTTCCCTCCCCAGGCCCTGCCCTGGAAAGTGAGGCACTGGTCCTTTTTCTTTCTGGCTCCTTCTTTCTTCAGGCTCTCTTCACCAGGACCAGGGAGGTTTTCATTTTTAATTTTCAAAAATCCCATTAAAAGGAAGGAAAATGGCTTTTAACGTCATGGCTTCATCCTACCCCCCTCAGATTTATTTCCCAAATAGCATACGAGTGCTCTGGGCTCTGGAAGTTGAGAGTCACAAATTATCTTCTCTTTCAGAAAATGAAGGTTTTCCTAGGAACTTCAAGTCATATTTTCTCAAAAGGTAATCTCTCTCTCTCTCTCAACCCTTCTTCCCTAAGTGAGGCTGAGGGCAAGAGTGCCTCCGGGATCGTGGTGTGCCAGGTATGGGGTCCTGTTTTATATGCTCTGAAATAATAGACCTTCAAGCCCAAACTCAGGGAATCTCCTATATACACCAGCTTGGTTAGTGTATAACTTGGAATCTTAAAGATAAAGGGCCCGTGTTTCCACCTCAAATCAACAAGAATCTTACATGAGAGACGCATCACAGAAGATGTATGTGTGAGAGAGACTGAGAGTTTGGCAGGGAAGGAATCTGGAGCTAGAAGTGGCCCTAAGGATGTAAGTCCTCAGGTATTAAGGGGAATCTGGAAGATATTGCTGGACACTCCCCTGACAGGGGAAAGAAAACTTCAGAAGGCTGGACATCTGAGGACATTTGTGGAGATGACACCTGAATTACAATTGCCAAACAAAACAAAACAAAACAAAACAAAAAAATAAGAAAAAATCTGCAGCAAAGTTTAGCCAAATAAGATAGTTTGAAGACAGGTTAATAGTGCTTCTAAAGTCAGTATCCTTTCTCCATCTCAGTTTAGGTTTAGTTATGTGAATGTGTGTTGACAGAGTTCAACTTCAACCTTGAAAACCACTTTTAACGTAAACAGGTTTTTTATAAACGGTGGAGGAGTATGCAGCCCTAAAGAAGAACAAAATCATGGACTTCACAGCAAATTGGATCGAGTTGGAGACCATCACACTTAGTGATCTATCACAGAAACAAAGAACCGAACACCGCAGGTTCTCACTTACAAGTGGTACCTGAACATAAATCACAACAGCACAAGGGTGGGATTGGCAGTCTCTGGGCACTGCCAGGAAAGGGGGGGGGCATGTAACAGCACAAAGCGTACCTGGTCCCAAACCAGGGGGAGCGAGGACCAGCTGGAGGTTCCAACTTCACCTGCACTCTGCCTGCTTGTGTAGCTAATCCTGGCTTGAGCTCCACATCTCTCTAACGAAATGGAATAAATGAAGTATGCAGACTGTGTCCGATTTGACCTCTGATCAGGAAGAGCTCTCTGTGGAGCAGTCACTCTGTGAGGCGGCAGGACAGACCTAAGGACGGCAAAGATGGAAATGCGAGTGCCAGACTCAGGGCAGCACAGCAGGTGGTGTGTGGTGGGTGGGGGCACAGTCCCACCGGCAAAGGACGGGCGGTGCTGAGCTAGGCCAGGGCTGAGGGCACGTGGGTCTTGTTCATGTCCACGTGCCACTTCATCAGATGATCGAACAGAGGAAGGGAATGCACAGAGCCATTGTCTGGCTGTTCTGTGGCCCTCCTCCCTTGGGCAAGGGGAGGAAAGAGAAAATAAAGGTTCCGAAAAGATGGAAACTTTGTGCCTTCGTGTCTCAGACCTCCCTTCCCCTGGAGGAGTCTGGGCTGGAACAAGTGTGACATCACTGAGCGAATTAATCCTGACTGTGGGAGGCAGGGGAGCTTCACCCGCGCCCCACCACACACACACACACACACACACACACACACACACACACACACACACATGCACGGCTGGTTTAACGGGTGTCAAAAGGCGATTTGAATGGCGAGCACTTAAAAAGACTCCCTTGTTCTCCACCTCCGGGTCTAATAGCCCTCCCATAGCAGACGCAGAGCATTCCAGAGAGAAAGGAAAATATCCCTCCTAAACACACGCGCGCACGGAACAAAAGCCAAGTTAAGAAGGTTAGCGACTTAGTTGTCTCAGCAACATGTCATCAAGTGGAGATGGGCAGGGAACACAGATAACGCGAGGAAGAAGGAAAACATCCTAAGCCACAAAGAGCGAAAAGCCAGGATGCTGAGACAAGAAGAGCAAAGCCCTTTTTCTTGCTGTTTCATTAAGGGGAACTTAGCCGTTCAACGGCCTCTCAGAAAAGCTAGCCTAGAATCCGCTTTTGTGTAACCTGTGTACTTGGTGTGTGTTAAGAAATTGTGCTATCAGCAGTTCCTGTGTGGCATCACCTTCAAAAGCAACATTGTTAGGGATGTCCACAGACTCCCACGGAGAAACAAAATGGTATCAAGGGAAAGTGGGATTTGATTTAAAAAGAATATTTTATTGGAAATTAGCGGCCTGGAGATAAAAACACAGAAATGGCCAAAGGTAGCTTCCTTTGCTTACCGGAGCAAAAAAAATCCCATGGTAATATTACTGCACAAAATGAGACAAATGGACATCTTAGCGATCGATTCTTTGTCTGCTCTCGTGAGTTGTGCTCAGAAATTTGCTGATGTTTGCTTCGGAGGAGAGAGGATTTTGTGATCGTGGAAGTGTGAGGTCCCGCCTGTTCCTGTCTTTGGAACAGCAGCGTAGGGGGGAGGAGGAAGATGAAAGGGAGGCCGGAGAGGGTGGAGGGTCGGCCTGTTCCGTGGCTACACACCTCCAGTTATTAAAAACGTGTTTTCACAATGATCCAAATACCTACCCCTAGGTAACTTCCCAAATACTTTACTCAGGAGCCATGCAGGACAAATGTGTCTCTTCTGGGCCACAGCGGTACTTTAGACCGTCAAATGATAGCAGATCTTCACTTGATCTCTTCTCTGGGTAGAATTTTTTAAAACTATTTTATTGTAAAGGTGTGGGGTGCAAATCAGGATTAGGTGCATAAGTAATGTATGTGCAGGTGAAGTTTGGGCCTCGAACTGGTTGTCGCGCCCCCTGATTTAGGATCAGGTACCCTTTGTGTTGTGATGTGTCCCCTCCCCCAGTGGTTCACAACTGCCAATTCCTCCCTTGTGCTCTTGTGATTAATGTTCAGGTCCCACTTCTGAGTGAGAACCCGCAACATTCGGTTCTTTGTCTCTGTGATAGATCGCTAAGAATGATTATCTCCAATTCCATCCAATTTGCTGAGAAGTCCATGATTTTGTCCTTCTTTCTGGCCACGTAATATTCCATCATGTATGTATACCACATTTTCTTTATCCAGTCCACTTCTGATGGGCAATAGGGTTGATTCCATGTTTTTGCTATTGTGAATAGTGTGGCTATAAACATATGTGTGCGCAGGTGTCTTTTTTGTAGAACATTTATGTGCCTCTGGGTATATTTCCAGGAGAGGGATTGCTGGATCGTATGGAAGGTCAATTTCTAGTTTCTTTAGAAATCACCACACTATTTTCCACAGAAGTTGGACTAGTTTGCACTTCTATCAACAGTACAAAGCAGAAATAGGGCTGGCATTCTCTTTTTTTAGATTAGAAAATATAGTTTATTTAGAAAGTAAATTAGAGACAGAGAGAGAGAGAGAGAGAGAGAGAGAGAGAGAGAGAGAGAGAGAGAGAGAGATTCACCTCCCCAAGATATAGGAGGGGACCGAGGCTAGGAAACATGGTGACCGTGGTTGAAGGAGCCACATGGTCAGACCATGGCTTAGCAAAGTAATGGCCTGGGGCAGGGATTCTTTTTTAATTTTTAATTTTAAGGATTTGGATTACAATTCAGGGTTAGGTATACAAATGTTCATTATGCAGGTACCCTTGGATGAGGTGTGCCCTCCCGTCCCCCGGCAGATTCCCACTACTGCCAATCCTTTTCTTTATAGTGTTACGATAATTGTTCAGGGTCCACTTATGATTGAGAGCCTGTGATACTCAGTTCTTTGTTTCTGCGATCGATCACTCAGTATTAGAGGCTCTAAGTTCATGCAAGTAGCTGTGAAGCTCATAATTTTGTCCTTCTTTATGGCTGTGTAATATTCCATCATGTATATGTACCACTTTTTAAATCTAGTCCTCTTTCAATGGGCAGCATGGTTGATTTTTACTATGGTGAGCAATGCAGCAATGAACATACATGTGCAGGTATCTTTTTCATAGAGCGATCTGAGTTCCTCTGGGTATATTACCAGTAGGGGGATCGTGGGGTCTTATGGAGGGTCAGTTTTTAGTCTTTTAGGAATCGCCAAACTGTTTTCCACAGAGATTGCATTAGTTTACATTCTCACTAACAGTGAAGTGTTCCCTTTTCCCTGCATCCTCTCCAGCATCTGTTATTTTTTGAGTTATTGGTGATGGCCATCCTGACTGGAGTTAGGTGGTATCTCAGTGTAATTTTAATTTGCATTTCTTTGGTGACTAGTGAGGCTGAGCATTTTTTCATGTATCTGTTGGCTGCTCATGTATCTTCTTTTGAGAACTGTCTATTCATATCTTGTGCCCACTTTGTAACGGCTGCTTGTTTTTTTCTTTTTGGTGTGTTTGAGTTCCTTGTAGATCTTAGATGTTAGGCCTTTTTCAGACATGGAGTTGGCAAATATTTTTTCCCAGTCTGTGGGCTGTCTCTCTGCTCTCTTGATGGTTTCTTTGACTGTGCAGAGGCTTATCAGTTTGAAGAGGTCCCATTTGTCAAGCTTATCTCTTATGCATGGGCCCTTACGTTTTGATCAGGAATTAGTTGCCAGTTCTAATTTCCATAAGGATGTCCCCTGCATTTTCTAAGGTTCTTATAGTTTGAGTTTTGTGTTTAGGTCTTTGATCCATTTAGAATTGATTTTTTGTGTATGGTGATAGATAAGGGTCTTGTTTTAATCTTCTGCATGTGGTCAGGCAGTTTTCCCAGCATCATTTACTGAATAGGTTCTCCTCTCCCTGGTGGTTGGTAGTGAAGGCTTTGTCAAAGATGAGTTGGTTGAGAAATTGAGGTTTTGCTTCTGGAATCTCTATGCTGTTACATTGGTCCATATGCCTGTTTGTACCAATAATAGGCTGTGTGGATTATTGTAGTTTTGTAATAAAGTTTAGAGTCTGGGAGTGTGATACCTCCTGCTTTGTTTTTTTTTACTGAGGATTGTTTTGGCTATTCGAGGTCATTTATGTTTCCATATGAATTCCTATATTGTTGTTTCCCGGTCTCAGAAAGATGCTGCTGATAATTTAATGGGCATTGCGTTAAATCTGTGGATTGCCTTGTGTAGGATGGACATCTTAACAATGTTGATTCTTCCAGTCCATGAGCATTGAATATTTTTCCATTTGTTTATGTCATCTTTGATTTCTTTGAACAGTGTTTTGTAGTTTTCATTGTAAAGATCTTTCACGACTCTGGTTAGGAAGATGCCAAGGTATTTCATTTTTTTGTGTGGCTATTATGAATGTGATTGGATTTTTTGTTTGGGTTTCTGCTTGTTTATTGCTAGTATATAGAAATGAGACTGTGCTTTGCACATTTATTTTATACCCTGAGACTATGCAAAGTCCTTTATCAGTGCAAAGAGGTTTTTGGCAGACTCTTTTGGGTATTCGAGGTATAGAATCATGTTGTCTGCAAAGAGGGATAACTTGACTTCCTCTTTTCCCATTTGGATATCCCAGATTTCCTTCTCTTGACTGACTGCTCTAGCTAGGACTTCCAAAACTATGTTGAAAAGGAGGGGTGAGGGCGTGCATTCTTGTCTTGTTCTGGTTTTCAGGGGAAATGGTTCCAATTTCTGTCAGTTTAGCAGTATGATGGCTGTGGGTTTCTCATAGATGGCTCTTACTATTTTGAGGTATGTTCCATCTATGCCTAGATGTTTGAGGATTTTTATCAAGAAGGGGTGCTGGATTTTACCAAAAGTTTTTTCCACCTCTAATGATATAATCATGTGGTTTTTGTATTTACAACTGTTGATGTATTTAATTACGTTTATAGTCCTGCAAATTTTTAACCAGGCCTGCATCCCGGGGATGAAGCCTACTTGGTCATGGTGGATGATTTATGAGATGCGTTGTTGGATCCAGTTTGCTAGAATCTTGTTGAGAGTTTTAGCATCTAAATTCATCAAGGATATTGACTTGTAGTTCTCTTTCTTTGTTGGATCTTTACCTGGTTTGGGTATCAATGTGATGTTAGCTTAGTAAAGTGATCTGGGGGGAGTTTCATGTTCCTAAATTGCCAGTAATACTTTCAATAGAATTAGTATCAGTTCCTCCTTGTATGTTTTGTAGAATTTTGCTGGAAAGCCATCTGATCCAAGGCTTTTTTTGTAGGTAGTTTTCTTATGACATAGTCAATTTCCTGGATTGTTACTGGTCTATTTAGGGTCTCGATTTCTTCCTGTTTCAACCTGGGGAGATTGTGTGATATCAGAAAGTTCTCTATTTCATTTAGATTTTCAAGTTTGTTTCCATACAAATGTACATAGTAGTCTCTGATAATCTTTGGGGTCAGTTATGACTTGATCTTTTGCATTTCTGATTGTGTTTATTGGATTTTTTTCTCTCTTTTTTGTTTAGTCTAGCTAGAGGTCCATCAATTTTGTTTAGTCTTTCAAAGAACCCACTTTTTAAATTATCTTTTTGTCTTCTGCGTCCCGAATTTGGGCTTTTATTTTGGTGATCTGGATTCTTCTGCTGAAATTAGGGTTTTGGTGGTCTTGCTTCCAGCTTCCTTAGGTGATTTGTTAAGCTGTTAACTTTTGATCATTCCATTTTATTCATAGAGATATGAATTTGTCTCTTAGTACTGATTTCATGACATCCCAGAGGTTTTGATCAGATGTTTCTTCATTTTCACTTGTTTCCAGGTATTTTTTAATCTCTGTGATTTCTATGTTGACCCATGGAGTTGTTCAGCATCATACTTTTTAATGTCCGTGTCTTTGTGAGTTTGGGGGAGACTTTCTTGGTGTTGATATTTATTTTTTTCCACTGTGATCTCAGAAGGTGCATGGCAGAATTTCAATCTTATGGAATTTGTTTATGCTTGATTTATGGCCAAGGATGTGGTCGATCTCAGAGTATGTTCCATGTAGTGATGAGTAGAATGTATATTCCATGGTTGTTGGGTGGAGTGTTCTGTAGGTATTAATGAAGTCCTATTGGTCAAGCATCACATTGAGGTTCTGGATCTCCTTGTTGATTTTTTGTCTTGATGATCTGTCTAGGGTTGTGAGTGGGGTATTTCAGTCCCCAGCTATGATAATTTTAGAGTCAATATCTTTTTAAAGTTTACCTAGAAGCTGCTTTGTGAAAGTTGGTGCTCCTATGTTGGGTGCATATATGTTTAGGATGGATATTTCTTGTTGATGGATTGAACCTTTTATCATTATGTAGTGACCCTCTGTATATTTTTAAATTTTTGATAGCTTAAAGGGTATTTTCTCTGATATTAAGATCACAACCCTTGCTTTCTTTTGTGTTCTGTTCGCCTGAAATTTTGTTTCCCATCCTTTTACTTTGACTCTATGAGTGTCCTTTCTGTTGAGATGAGTCTCTTGGAGACAATATATTGTTGCCTCACGACATTTCATCATCCATTTTGCCATTCTATGTCTTTTCACCGGTGCATTTAGTCCATTCACATTCAGGCTTATTTTTGAGATGTGAGAGTTTATCCCTGTCATGAGGTTCTTATAGAGTTTGTTGTTGTTGCTGCTGTTTGTTTGTTTGTTATTTTTCTTTTGTTTTTTGAGTTGATTCATGGGTGATCTCAGTCTTTTTCCTGCATTCCAGGGAAGGGTGTTGTCGTTCTTTTTTTCCTTTCTTCTGTGTTTAATACTTTCTTAAGTGTTGTAGAGCTGGTCTGGAGGCAGCGTGAGCTCTTAGGGATTGAATGTCTGGGAAGGATTTTAAATCTCCATCACTGATGAAGCTTAGCTTAGCTGGGTAGGTAATTCTTGGTTTAAATTGTTTATCTTTGAGAACTTTGAAGACTGGGCTCCAAGCTCTCCTGGCCTGAAGTGTTTCTATAGACAAATCTTCTGCTATTCTAATTGGTCTTCCGTGAATGGTAGTCTGACCTTTTTCTCTTGTTGCCTTTAGGATTTTTTTCTTTTATACCTACTTGGTGTAGGTGAATTACTATGGGTCTAGGAGTTGGTCTTATTTGTTGTTTCACAGGGGTTCTCTGAATCTCTTGTGTTTTAATGGTCATCGTGTCACTGATGAGATGAGGGAGTTTTTTGGATAATTTCATGGAATGTTTGTTCCAGGATTGTTTCTCTCTCTCTATCTGCCTCAGAAAATCCAATTAATCTTAGGTTCGGCCTCTTGAAATAGTCACTCATCTTTTAGAGTTTTGTTCTGTCTTTTAAGCCTTCTTTTCTATGTTTATAACAGTTTGGATTAGTACCATATTTTGGTCCTCAAGCTCTGAGATTCTTTCTTCTGCTTGGCTAATTCTGCTTTCCATGCTTATCAGTTTTTTATTTATTTCATCCACTGTATTCCTTATTGCTGTTATCTCAGTTATCAACTCCTTCATTCTCTCCTCTTGTCTCTCCTCAACTCTATTTATTCTCTCTGCCTTTTTTTTTTGAGTGGGTATCTCACTCTTTCGCCCAGGCTGGAGTGCAGGAGCCTGCTCATGGCCATTCCAGCATTGACCTGCTGTGCTCCGGCGATCCGTCCAAGTAGCCAGAACTGCAGGCAGGTGCTACTGTACCCGGCTAATTTTTTATTTATTTTAGAGATGAGGTCTTGCCAAGTTGCCTGGGTTCAGGCAATTCACTTGCCTCGGCCTTCCAAAGTGCTGGGATTACAGGCTGAGCCACCGAGCCTGGCCTATTCTCTCTGTTAATATATTGATATCTGGATTTGTGGTTTTAGACCAGCTATTCTGAGGCTCTTCATTGTTTGCGTTCCAAAGTCTGTATTCTCGTTGGCTTACCTCCCAGGGGTCTGTGTGAGACCCATGTTCTTCCTTTGGTTTTTCTTCATGTGTAGATTTTCCTCCCCCAACCTTTTTTTCAACCTCATCTTTAATTCTGTTGTTCAGGGAAAGCAGAGGTTACTGAGTAACTTTTACTTTTGTTTGCTCAATCTTCTATTCTTTCTTAAGTGGCTTTGTTCAATTCTGAAGCTGGACTGTGGGTAGAGGGCTGTACTTTTTGCAGGTTTGAGATTTAATTGAGGGGGGAATTGCAATTCAGAAGCGATCTGTAGATCCTAGGATGAGGTAATTTTAAAGCGTGGTCTCCAATCAGCAACTTCAGCATCAACTGGAAACTTTGCTAGAAATGCAAATTAGCAGTCTCTCTTTGCCCGCCAAGAGGGGGTGGGGCCCAGCAATCTGTGCTTCAATAAGTTCTCCAGGTGATTCTAGCCGATGCTCAAATTTGAGAGCCACCTCTAGGCTAAGAACCCTTTGTTCCTTGACCTCTTCCACCTTCATTCACACATTCGTATACTCATTCATTTATTCATTTATCAAATTTTTCTTCTGTACTCCATAGATATGCTTTATATTTGATTCTGCGTGTACAAAAAGTGCTTAGAAAGGGTTTTCTGGAGTACGTTTTTTATACTATTGGTTGGTAGAAGAAAGTGACTCTCATTTGTCCTTTTTGAAAGATTCCCTATTATTTTGGATACTTAACCTCTGCCAAGCCTTGTGCTCAGGGAAGGTGTTCCCCTCCCAGACTTAGGGAGTGAATCATAATGCTTAAATCAGTCATTGTGGTCTCATTCCCCTTGACAGGGATTGGTTTAGACATGAGCGTGCAACTCACTCTTGGCCACTGGAATTTGTTCTTATGACTTTATCTATTTAATGTCAGTTCAATGGACTTGGAGAGGAAAAGTCTGAAAACCTGACTATATTTGAACACACCGAGCCTATGTTAATGTCTTAGTTACTCATCACTGAATAACGAAGAGCCCCACAATTTAGCAGCTTAAAACAACAGATATTTTATTTGCTTACAATTGGGTGGGATAGCAGCGTGGGCTGAGCTTATCTGGGCAACTTTTCTTCTAACCTCATTTGGGGTCACTTAGTGGTCATAGGCATCTGGCAGCTTTACAGGGGCCAGGTGATCTAAGATGTGGTGGTTGGTACTGGTTGTAGCTGCCTAGTATGTTGGGCTTGGACAGCTTATCTCTGCTCCATGTGTCCTCTCCTCCTCCAGGAAGTTATCCTAGGCTTCTTCACATGACAGTCTCAGGAGAATATTCTAAGAAGATGAGAGAAGAAGCTGTGAAGCCTTTTAAAACACATACTCAGGAGTTGTGTATTATTTCTGTCACATTCTATTGGCTAGAGCAAGTCATAAGGCCAGTTAAGATTCAAGGGTAGAGAAATAGATTTTATTCCTTGATAGTAGAGCAGCAAAGTCATATTGCAAAGGGGCATTAGTATAGAGATGAGAGATGCAAGGGTTTTATCACAGATTTTTTGCAATTAGGTGTTTGTGTACTTAAAGCTATATGCCTTATTGTGATATATAAGCAATATAAGCCAAAAATAAAGTATGTAAGCAAGAAAAAAAAGAACAAAAATATTGTCTCAAATTTTACTGTGAAAGAGTAACCTAATAATTTCAAGTGAAAATTATTCTAGGTAGCTCTATAAGTGTGTAAATGAAATGAAAAAATGCAGAGTAGTTTTGGAAAAATTGGGTCTCACTATATATTTTTTAGAAAAATAAAAAGCATTAAATCAAACTGTTTTTGAATTTAACAGAAGAAAGAGGAAACAAAAAAAATTATGACCCTGGATAATGTTTCCTTAATACAGAGATATTAGATTCTAAAAGTTCTCCCTAAGGTTACAAAAAAGATTATAAAAACATTTAAGAAACCATTTCTTTTTAAAGATCCATGTTTAATTTTAGGCATATTGATTGACCCACTGCTATGAAAGATAAGGAAATTAAAACTTTTAATCTTCCTCTCACCTTGTTTCCCACTTTCCTCCGCTTCTGTTTTTCAGTAACATTTTTAAAAAGTCAGAGTATAAAGCATTTATATTCTATACTTGTGATTCTATGATTCCATAGTTATCATGGTTTAGTCTTATAGCTATAATTAAGTGAATTAGCTACTCACCACCTGTCTTGTAAAGCAGTTGCTGATTTCCTGAATTACTTATTTTTTAAAATTATGATTCATTTTTGGTTTACTGGAGTTTCTTGTCAAGTTTTTTTGTTTGTTTGTTTGTTTTCAAGAAGATCTCATAGTACTTGCTCTCTGGGTTTTTGCATATTTCCAAATTTCTGTTGGTTGCCTTCATACTCAGCTGGCTGGTTATACAATTTGGCATCCTGGTTTCTTTCCCATAAATGTGAGCATTTTCCCAATGTCTTTGGGTATTGAATTTTGCCCTGTTCCTTCTATCACAGCTCCTCTATTCATTTTTGATTGGCTGAATTTTTTATTGATTAGATTTTTAAAGAGGGACTCTTCGATCCTTTATTCTCCATGTCCTTTCATGTAGAGAATGCTCTTCTGCTACCTTTACATGTCTGGTATTCAACTCTTTATGTAAGCATGCTGGATGTTGGATGAATTCTTTCACAGTCTTTGGATCTCAATAATGCAAGAAGGGCCTGGCTCAGTGGCTCAGCCTGTAATTCCGTGCTTTGGGAGGCTGAGGTGAGTGGATTGCCTGAGCCTGCGGGCTCGAGACCCACCTGGGCAACTTGGTGAGACCGCATCTCTACAATAAATCAAAAATTAGCCGGGCATGGTAGTGCATGCCTGTAGTTTCCAGCTACTCGGAAGGCTGAGGCGGAAGGATCGCCAGAGCCCAGCCGGTCGAGGCTGCGGTGGCCGGGAGTGGCCACTGCACTCCAGTCTGGGTGACAGAGTGAGACTCCGACTCAAAAAAAAAAATGCAAGAAGGTAATTTCTTGTTGGTCATTTCCTATATAATTTTTTAGCACATGATATTCTTCATAGTAGGGAATTTTCTTGTGTTATATCTCAATATTTTTGTTCTGCTTTGGGGCTCTTTTTCAGGGAGAGTTCCTATGTTGGATGGCCTTTGTCCATTCTATTTATTATCTTCTTAGTGCTTTCAAAACTCATCTTTATTTTTTAAGATTTTAAAAAATTATCTCAGTGTCATTCCTCAATCAGTAATTTCCTCTTCAGTCAGACCTAGATTGTTCATTGATGTCTTTCATTGATTTATTAGGTCTTTAATGATGAGACTTTGGTCTTGAGGTTATTTCATTGCTATGTAATCTCTCTTTTGGTCTCATTTCTTTGTTTTTAAATTATATTTTCATGCTCTTGATTATTGATTTCATGTCTTTATTGTGTTTCTTTATAGCCCAAATCAGTCCCAGATTTTTTTTTTTTCTAAAACGGGCACTTTGTCATTAGCATGCTGTATTCCTTTTGCTGTGGTGAACTGTAAATTGCAACACTTTCTGTCTTGTTTCTGTTGATATGGGCAGCTCCACTCATCCCTCTGTTTTCTCTGATTGAGTGTGGCTGAATTCTCCTTGGCCCCCTTCTCTCTGTAACTGAGATCTACAGTTTGAAGGCTGGGCTGTTATTGTTTAATTCACTTTTCAATTTCCCCAGGAGCACAGGGCAGGAGCTGGGGTGGAGAGGGAAGGAGGATGATTCTTCCGAAGCTACTGGCAAGCTTTGCTGCATGATCTGGGCTCTGGACTGTCTTCTGGAATTTTATTGTACCCTGTTCTTTGTTCACATCTTCCAGTCAGGGTGTGTCTGTTTCCTAGGGAGGATGCTCACAGGCTTTCGATCATCCTCACAATTCAGCATGTTACCTTGGAAAGTTATTTCTTCTTTGTACCAAGACCCCAGGATTGCCTCTGGGTGGTAGAGGGTTTTTGTCTCGGGAGCTTTACCATGACATTGACTTGGCTCAGACTTAGTCTTCTCTCCCTTTTGGAGGCCGTTGGAGGAGTTCTCTGGATTTTGTGGGTATACCTTGCCCACCGGTTTGGTTTCTGGAGCTGAGGGCAATGTCAGGAACCTACAGAGCTATACCATAAACTCAATTGGCCACCACTCTTCTAAGTTTGTAGGCAGTTAGGTTGTCTTGATGACTTTTTTGCTGGCATTATAATTATTTACTAATTTTGGATTATTTCATCAAGTGAGTGGGAGACTATGTCCCATTTCTTTTTGCCACCTTTACCTTTACCTGGATACTTTGTTTTTCCATAGCCATAGGTGTTGTTTGCCTTTTCTGGAATCTTGAAGTAGTGATACGAAGCAATTTTTTTTGGTTTTCAAGTGTGCTTTTTTCTTTTAGAGAGAAAAGCTCTCTCTACTATAGAAAGGTCTCTTTTTGCTTCTTAGTTCTGACAATTCCCCAGGCACAGTAAAGAATAGTGAAGCTAAGAATAAAAAACAAGAACCACAAAGTAACGACAGTTACAAAGCAATATTAAACAGCAAAAGCATCCTACAACTTTTATTGACTCCCACAATGGAGCCCAAGGCCAAAATAGCCACACAGGTAATATTATTAATTTGAGATAGGTAATAGCTTCACTCTTCAGGGGTAAAATGAGATTCAGAGATCTTTATTTTATTTTTCTATTTATCTATTTTTCTATTTCTATTTTATCTATTTATAAAAGCAAGTTTTATTGAGAGGACAGAAAAGCTCCCACAGTGGGTGATTGCCCTCAGAGATTTTTAATTATCTTAAACCTCAAGGTCACGTAGCTAATAAACACCAGGGTCACACTTTATTTTTATCAAAACAAATTTATAGTCTTGGGGTACGTGTGAGAATTTGCTGTATAAGTTTATTGTGCGAAGGCAAAGTTTGGGCTTCTGGTGAGCCCTCTCCTGTCAACAGTGGACGTGGTACCCAGTGGGTGACGATAATGCCCCTCATCCCCTCTACCTCCCTCCCTCCTTTAGCAGTGCCACCATCTGTTGTTCCCATCCTTGTGCCCGTGTGCCCAATGGTTAGGGCCCACTTGTGGGCGAGAGCATGTGGTATTCAGTTTTTTGTTTCTGTGATAGTTCGCTTGGAATGATAGTCTCTGGTTGCATCCATGTTGCCGCAAAGGATGTGATTTTTTTCTTCTTTTATGGCTGTGTAGTATTCCATCGTGTATATGTTCCACATTTTCTTTATCCAGTCCTCTTTTGATGGGCATCTGGGTTGTTTCCATGTTTTTGCTATTGTGAATAGTGCTGCAATGAACATACATGTGCAGGTGTCTTTTTAGCAAAGCGATTTATGTTTCCCTGGATATATTCCCAGGAGTGGAATTGTTGGGTTGAATGATAGCTTGATTTTTAGTTGTATGAGAAATTATGCTGCTTTCCACAAGCAACTGTGTGGAGGCGTGTCCTTTTCTCCACAGCTTCGCCAACACCTGTTGTTTTTTGACTTTGCAGTGATAACCATCCTGACGGCAGAGTCGCCTTTAAATGCAGGCCTGTATTGCTCTGGACCTGAAGTTCCCTTCCAACATTCCTCCAAGAAAGAGCCTAGAGGAATCTTGTGCTATTTGATAGGAGAGAGTGCAGAAGGCAGCTTAGACATCAGCTTCTCCAGACAAAGAGAGAACAGAGGGACAGCTTAATATGTTAGCAAAAACACCTGATTTGTGATAGTTCCACAAGGGACACGCTGCTCTCAAAAAATTTAAAGCCTGATCTTTTTTTCGTTTGGGTTTCCAGAGGAAGGCCTTAGGGAATTTTAGGGAGGAGAGATTTAGGGAAGTTTATACTACTGTAGGAAACTGTAGGAATCACCTATTGTTCAACAAAACACCTCAAACTCAGTGTCGTCAATCAACGAGAATTTATTCTCACTCAAGCATCTGTTAGTCAGCTGGGATGGATGGGCTGATTTAGGTCTGACAGGGCCTGACTCTGGGATGCGGGTTGGAGGGTTTGCTCATGTAAACAAGCATGTTGCTTTTTGGCTCACATCATGTTTGCTAGCCTCTTATTGGCCAAAGTAAAACACATGACTGACCTCAAAGTCAAAGCCCCCCAGTAGGAGAGATTGCAAAGTCACTTGGCCAAGGGCATAAATGCAAGGAGGTGTGAAGAGTTACAGTAAGTAATTTAATCAGGCCCGAGAACAAGGAAGATTTTTAAAAAGCAAACAAGAAAAGCATCACAAAGCCCTTCGAATTAAAGACACTAAATTGAGAAGATGCTCTCTTGTTTGGAGAAGCTATCTCAGGGAAAACAAAGTATAGGTTCTGTAGATAACTCAAGAACGCATCCAGATGAGACCTGACATTAAATGATGAGGACAGAAACGTGGCCTTAATAAAGAAGTTAGAAATGACCCATTGTCTCGGGGTCCCGTTTATCTCATACACTGTTTTGCCAGGTTGCACTCTGCAGGAGAACAAGGATTATTTCTGTCTTGTCTTGGCTATTTTCCTGGTACTTCAATTCAGTGCTTTACACATAATAGGTGTCCCGATTTTTTTTTAAATTGGAGTCTCACTCTGTACTGGCACAATCACACGTACTGCAATCCTTCTGCCTCAGCCTTTCAAGTAGCTGGAACCACAAGTGTGTACCACCTCGCCTGGCTCATTTTCTGAATTTTGTGGAGGCAAGGGCTTGCCAAGTTGCCCAGGCTGATCTTGAACCCCTGGGCTCAGGCAATCCTCTTGCTTCAGCCTCCCAAGATGCTGAGATTACAGGTGTGAGCCACCACACCCGGCTACAATTCTTTATTGGACAGATGACTGAATGAGTAAAATATGGAAGCTATATTTGGTGAAAACCTTAAGCTGTTGTTTTCTTCCTGTGACTCACATGAGAAATTCCAGATAATTGGACAGTAGCAAGTTGAGGCTGAACCAAAATCCAGTGTAAACGTGGGTTCAAAATGTGACTCCATTCTTAGGTCAGAAACCTCCCCATCGGCTGAGCATTAATCAAAAATTTACCCTGAAAAAAACATGTGGGGGAAGGTGTGGCCTCAGGGTGATCCAGAGAAGAGTTACAAAGAGGAATGGAGAGCGAGCACTTTTCTAGATTGAAGGGAGAGCCATCCTGGGACCTCCTCTCACCAGCCAGATGGCAGCCTCCACCTGGCTGCCCTGGATGCTGATGTGGGAAGGATACAGTAGTCACGCAGTCCCGCCCACTTACAGGTCTGTGGGGGGCCCGGATGCTATGGGTTGCAATTACCTCCCAGCTGAGTCTTTGTGTGGCAACATCGCTGGCAGAACTGAAGCTACTGCAGAGTTTTCTGTATTAATTTGAAATGGCCTCAAGTCATATTATTTTATGGATGTAAAGACAGAATGCTGGTTAAATCAACGTTTAGGCCCTGAGAAAAAAATTGCGTTTTTTTTTTTTGCTTTTTTTTGCTGAATGGGGGTGGCAGTGGCGTGGAGGTGGGACAATTATAAAAACATGTTTCGTACTTGCACTTTCTAATATTACTGATGGGGATGTAACCTTGCCTGCCTTTTAGGAGAGCAAGTTGAGGATGATTACACAAATTTTCAGTGGGTATAACCTTGGGCCCTGGCAAGGCACCCTTCCGTAAAGGCTCTGTGGCATCTTGCCCATGTTGCAAGAGCAAAGGGAAGCTGTTTGAATTCTATTAAAGTGAGAAAGGCGGGGTTTGGGGATTGGGGATCTGACCAGATTTTTGTTTTTGAAAAGGGGCCAATCGAGAGACAGCGGTAGAAGTTTAGGTGAGAGAAAATGGAAACTTGGACTGAAATGGTGGAGCTAGAAATGGAAAGGAGTAGGGCGTTTGAGGAATTCTGGGAGCAAACTCACGGGGACTTGGTACATCACTGGATCCTGGGAGGCGTCAAGGGGGGAAGCCATGCCAAAGAAGATCGCTCAGTTTTCGTTGAAATGAATGATGATTATGATTCTCTTTATTTAGATCAGTTTGCTTTTGGACTGTGGAATACCATGCAGCCGTTACTAAGGATAAGGTAGATCAATCTTTCAAATTATTCAGACATGGACAAGTGTCCAAAACGTGTGATTGAGTGAGAAAATTTGATTACAAAGTAGTAGAAATAATATTTTGCAGTAGGTTGACATCTATCAATCAATAATTTTTTTGCTTTGAAGGACTTTGCGAATATAGGCCCCAAATTAATAACAGTTCATCTATGGTGTATGGATGGTGTTATAGGAGACTTTCACTTTCTCCTTGATATATTTTTGTGTTATTGGGTGTTTCTGTAACAAGTATGGTGCAATTTGCTGATATTCCAGTAGCTGACAAGAAAGGAAGTCAGAAAGGCTGAGGGCTGAGTATTTAAGAGCCAGTATTTCTTGGAACTTAATGGAGCCTGAGGAAATGCAGAATACAGACCCCCAGTCCCAGCTCGGAGGCCAGTGTATACAGGGGAGCCAGTGAAAGGAATGGCAACCTTGGAAGAAATCTCGGAGGTTTCTTACGTGTGCCAAACAAACCTGTGGGCGTGAGTCGACAATGTCCCTGGACTGTGTATAGCCCAGTGCAGTAAGGTAAGAGCCATGTGGATGTGAGGCTACATCCAGCCAGTCTGCAGGGCAGCAGAGGAAGGAGGGAGGATGGCCATGGATCTCAAGCATGAAATGTTCAAAAAAGGGAATAAAACCTGAGCAGATGGAAATGGAAACTTAAAAGGCATCTGCAGTTTAGGTTTCTGTTCTGCTTTTCTGAAGTTCTATCCGCCTCTGCATGGAGCCACAAACCACAGAGACCTCGTACCCGTCAGTGAGACGGCTTGTCAAGGATGCCCGCAGTCAGCCCAAATGTGAGCTGGTTTAATCCTCTAATTATAGATGACTCCAGTAGCAACAGGCGCTCTGAGCCCCCAGCCAGGATCACAAGAGACAAATTCCTGGCTCCTTCAGGTAAATCCCGCGATTACCCAGCGCAGGAGAAAGGTGGGCTCTGGAGGGTTCTTTATTGGAAGTCTGCGTGAGCGCAGGCTTTCTGAAGCCTGGCTTCTCAGGCCCCGTGCGGTGCCCGTCGGCTCAGTCTTTCTTCACCACACAACCCAGGCCATGCTGTTCAACCTGTCAACCCATGTGAGCTGCGAGCTGCGATTAACTCTCATTTCCAATCCTGAGTATTTAATGCAGCACAGCACAGGGTGGCCTGCTGGGTTTGAATCCAGCTCCACCACGTTCCCAGCTGCATGAGTTTTGGAAAATAACTCTTTGCACCTCAGTTTCCTCATCCGCACGATGATGATGATCCTAGTACTACTTCTAGGATCACGGTGAGTATGAAGGAAGTCAGGAGAGACTCTCAGGGTTGTGTCTGCATAGAATAAGCATTCAATCAATGCCAGTCATTTTTACATGTGACATTCTGACGGGTGTTAGAAGTTCTCGGGGCAAATCCACATCGGCTGCTCCCTGTGTCCTCCGTGTTTGGACATACTGTGAGAGTTCTCCAAGTTTTGGGGAATGAGGAACATGAGGTTTTGCTCTGAGGATGAAATAAAAAGATAAATACATGATCAATGACGACAAAGTCACCTCAAAGTAATGAAACGGCTCCCAGGCAAGCAGGGCTTAGCTGTAACCACTCATTATTTCTTCATTTGTTCATCCATTCATTCAGTGACTTCTGGTGCCATGTTTCAGGCGCCAGGCTGTGTTCTAGGTGTACATTGGAACCTGATGCTTGCCTTCATGGAGCTTACCAACCAGTGGTGGTAATGGAGAACCAACAAGACCGAGCTCATTGTATTAGGTGCTCTAGAGTGAAGAAAGAGCACTGTTAGAAAGTGGCAGGGGTGCTGGCTATACAGTGTTCTCTTGTATGACTATCACTTCCGCTGTTGACCTTTCTGTTGTTGGTGAGCTTGATGAGTTTTTGATTTTTGTGTATGTGTGGCAATTATGGACAATGTTTCATAAACGTTCTGATGTGTGCTGTGGTATAGAGTCAGTTTTGCTAAGTTGTAATTTTCTCAGAATTTGTCCATTCAGTACCAAGGTCAGGAGGATGGGAGCAGTGTACTCTGGATGTATTCAGTAAGAGTTCGTGGTCGGCCATTGCCTTGCTAGACTCTGGTGTGGCCATGTGCTCTCTGAGCTATGGTTGTCGCCATGCTTCCTGGCTTTGGCCCCCTCCCCCATCTCGGGGAGGTGAATCATCTCTCTCCCTTCTCTTTCTCTAATTTTCTTTGAAACAAACTCTTCTTTCTTTGCCTCAAAAAACAAAAAAAGAGTTCATGGTCTGTAGAGAAATTTTAGACAACAATAAAGCCAATGAACGTGTCAGCAATTCCAAATAACCCCTTCAATCTTTTGTTGATTAAGTTCTAAGATAAGGGCTGAAGTTTCTTTTGCGTTTTCATTATACATATGTAAGCTTCAAACTGGTACGCTAAAAAAAAATTCTTTAAAATACACTGCATTTTACCTAAAAGTTAATCTGGAGAGTTCTTAATTATGGAGTTAGTTCTTGAGACACCTAGACTACACATCTTTGAACTACACATCAGCTACACATCTTTATTTCTAGAGTAAGTTTATAGCAGCTGGGAAGGATTAGGGAGTGCCTGCTTTGGGTACTATTTCCAACTCCTGTGTTACCTACATGTTCCTGGGTTTAAATAATAAAAATTAACAGCGATAGCACAGTGGTTGAAAAGACAAAGAAATATGACTTGAGTTGTATAAATTATATCATTCTGTGACCACTTGGAGTTTTCAAACATCTGTTGAGATGCTTGAAAGGGACTAGAACAGATCTCAAAGAAACAAAGGCATGGACAGTATTGCAATTTCTGGAATTTACTGTGAAGTGAGATTTTTATGAGTAGTGGACAAACTTAACATTATGCTTTGGACTTTTCTTAACTACTTGTGTATCTGTTCCTTTATATGAAAGATACTTTTCAAAATTAAGATAAATAAAATGTATGCTTTGCTCAACTGAGTGAAAATAGATTGACAGATCTGACTGGACTCTGTGGGCATAAATATGTGAAGATGATCAATTTTGATAAAATCCTAGACAAATTTTCATAAGTTTAGGCTCAAAAATACGAATCATAGTATTTGTATTCAATACTGTGACAGATCTATAGGTAAACGGTTCCCTGTAAAATATATTAGGACAATTAAAAATATTAATACACTAACTTTTCATTCTTTTTCTTTTTTATTTTATTAATTTTTTTGTTAAGTGTCTGTGTGTGCTTACTAGCATACAAAATTTAATGAAAGAAAATTTTCACTGTTTCTTTTCTGCCCATTTTTGTTACTTATTTGATTGCATGATTATTCCTGAAAATAATTTTGAATGTTAGAAGCTAGGACTAATCCCATCCATGAAGGCAGAATGCTCAAAGCCTCATCACCTTCCAAATGCCTCACCTCCTAAATCTGTCACTTTGAGGTATAAGTTCCAACATATGAATTATGGGGATATACATACATTCAAATGGTAGTAATACTGTTCTTCAAATTTTCTATATTCTCACTAATTTTTGTGAGAATATAGAAATCACTGAAAGTGCTGAAATCTTCAGAAATTATGCATATTTATTTTTCCATCTTTTTGGTTTATTTTTTTGCATTATCTATTTTAGACCATGTTATTAAATGTACATAAACTTAAAATGATTTTGTTTTCATCATGAAGTGAACCTTTTTATTGTTATCAGGTGATGGTCCTTATCTCTAGGAATGATTTTTGCCTCAAATTCTATTTTGTCTGATATTAATACAGCTATATCATCTTTTCTTTTGTTAGTATTTTAATGCTACTTTTTACTTTCAACTTTTCTATATCTTTATATTTTATGTATCTTTTGAAAACAATACATAGTTGAGTTTGGATTTTAAACCAATTTTTTACTTCAATTGATGTGTTGTTGATTGATAGCCATCATCATTACTGACATACTCAAAGTTTTATGCTTTATTTTTTTCTATATCTATTTTATGTTTATCCCTTCTTTTTAAATTTTTACTATATTTGTTCACCTCTTTTAATTTTTTTGAGTATTATATGCTCTGTTCATATTCTTTTAGAAGTTACTCTGGAATTTACAAAAATGCATCTTTAAATTATAAAAGAACAAAGTTAAGAAATAACTTTTATCCATTTCCAAATAACCTTAGAATATTATAACTTTATTTAGCATACCTTCGCTTTTATATTATTACTATCTGATAATAACGTCTTTTTAATTTTTATCCCAATTAGGGTTAGAATAATTACCGATTGATACAATAAATGTTTATTTACAACTCCCATATATTTCTACTCAAGTTTCACTTCATAAATGACCTTCCTAGACCTCAGACCTTCAGTCTGGGCTCACTGCTTAGAGCATGTCCTTTAGAATTTTTTTCAGTGACAGTATCTGGCTGATGAACTTTTAAAATATGTTTCTGAAATGTTTTTATCTTTTCTCTTCAAAGATATTTTTGTTGGTTATAGAATTCTAGGTTGCGGTTTTTCTTTCTTTTTTCTTTAGAATTTTGAAAAGATATTCAATTGTTTTTTGGCTTCTATTGTTGATGTTCAGAAGTCAGTTATCAGCCTTAGTGCCACTTCTTTGAAGGTAATCTCTCCATTTCCACAGGCTGCACTTAAATTTTTCTTCTTATTTTTTCCCTATGATTTGTCTGTGGGGTAAATTTTTTTTTATTCTGCTTGAGATTCTCTGGGGTTTTTGAATCTGTGGATCATCGCTTGCAACCAGTTTTAAACATTCGTAGCCACTTTCTGTTTGCAAATTACCTCTGTCACTTTCTCTTATATTCTTCTGAGTTTTAAAGTTTGGCTATATTTGCCATTTTTAGAAGTTCTAGTTTTATTTAGTTCATTTCTCAATCTGCTATGGTATTTTTTATACTGTTTTGTTCTTGGCAGCTATTTTCAAGTTGTAATTTATACTTGAAAACATGATAAATAGCTATGATAGTTTTAAAACTTGTGTCTGGTAACTGCAATGTTTAAATTCTGTTGCGGATCTGATTCTGTCATCTATGATTTTCCTTAACTATTATATATAATCATATTACCTTGCATTCTTATATTCCCGGTGATTTCTGCTTGCACACTTGTCATTGATTTTCAAATATAATTGGTAGGGGTTCCTCCAGGGCTAGACTGGGTGTGTCTACCTCCAGAGAGATTTGGTGTTTGCTTCAACCGGGGACCTAAGTATTCTATCCCATTATGACCCCCACAAAATAAGTTCAAGATTAAATGTGCAAGAGGGCCTCCAGTGTTTCACTTAAGATTTTCTTCAGCCCTTCTTACTGGTTCTGTGGATTTATCTCTCAGGGTTTTTTTTATGCTCTGCTGCTAGTCGCTGAGAACAGTACCATCCTTCAGGGGATTGTCCTTGGACTATTGGATCTATTTTTCCCTTTGAGATTGCTGAAAGTTTCTGAGAGTACATCCCCTCAGGGCTGCCTGTAACCAAGGACTGATTGGTACAAGAGTACCTGGGAGTTTACTTCCTCTCAGGGAATAATTAATAAGAGATTGGTGTAGCTCTCTTGCTTGGAAGTGGGAAATCCTTGACATGCACTTTATACATCAGAGCTTCCTGCAGGACCAGGCTGAAGCTGGATTCACCTGAGTTTTCTTCCTAGCTTGCCTTCTTCCTTTTTCCTATTATTCTTTCCTTAGTCACCAGTTCTTCCTGCGAGTCCTTTCTTAAGAAATCACTTGAACGGAATCCTTGCTCAGGGTCTGCTTCTTGAAGAACCTGATTGAAGATAAGACCTGCCTACAGCTAAAACCTACCGGAGATAACTTCTTTGATTTTTTCCCCCTCTTTTGATCTGCTTAGCATGGCAGCCCTTTGCATCATTCCCAGTGGGCAGGTCTAGTTAGATCTGATTTTTCTTTTTTCCTGAGGTTGTATCTTTCTGGGATCTCAAGTTAATATAAGGAAAGTCTCAATGAATGAATGAATTCATTGAATTTGGTCTCTCTCTCTCTGCCCAAATATTGACCTAGAGAACAAGCATTTGTGTCACGTGTAATTCCTCTCAGCTCTGGCATGCTGCTAATGTTGGCTACGACTAAAATTCGTTTCCCAGTGTCTCTTGCAGTTAGGTGGGACCTCTGAGTCCTGGCCAACAGAATGTGGGTAAAAGCGATAGATTCCTCTTCTAAACCTGCCCTCTAAAAAAACCTCTATGTGATTGTTATAGTTTGGATTTTTGTCTCCCCGAAACCTCATGCTGAAATTTGTTTTGCAATGTTGGAGGCGGGGCCTAATGGAAGGTGCTTGGGTCATGGGGGTCGATCCCTCATGAATGACTTGGTGCTGTCCTCACTCTAGTGAGTGAGTTCTTATTCTGTTAGCTCCCATAAAAGCAGAGACTGGCATCTCTCCCCCCTCTCCCTTGCCATATGATCCCTGCACACACTTGACCTTCTGCCATGAGTGAAAGCAGTCTGTGGCCCTCACCAGGTGCAGAGGTCCAATCTTAAACTTTTCCAGACATCAAAATCATGGACCCAATAAATCTCTTTAATTTATAAATTACCAAGCCTTGGCTATTCCTTGGTGGCCACACAAACAGATTAAGACAGTGGTTTTCTATGTCTGCGCTTTTCTGCTGTGCCGGCTGGATGTAGATGACTTAAGGGGAGACTCTGAGGCTCCTTGATGGGGCCAATAGATGAAAGATGCTTGGTTTCCTGAATGACTATTTGGAGCAGAGTTGTCTCCACCAGTCTTCATCATGAGATGGAGAGTAAGGCATCAACTTTGATTGCTTAACTCGCTAAAAATTTGGGATATTTATTACTAGCTGGCAAACTTTTTGTAATCATATGCCTTTTTTTGGGGGGGGTGGCTCACCAGTGACTTTTTTTGTACCACCTTGTATCTATCTCTCAACTCTAGCCTTTTGATTTATAAAAATCACTTATTCCTTTTACATTTATTGGGTGCTGGCCACTATTCTAGGCACTAGTAATACAGTAGTGAATAAAAGTCCCTCTTCTTGTGGAATTTACATTATAAGCGGCCATTTCTTTGTCATGGTAGAATCTTACTTTCTTATTATTCCATGGTGAAGAGATGTATTTGCCAATGAGGTAAAACCTTTCCTTTTCTTTTCCACTATAGTTATTTTCTTTTATCTGGTATCCTTTCCCCCCCTTGAATTTTAGCTGTTTTTATATTATGTAGCAGGGTTAATTTCAGAATAGTCAGACTGTTTCCTCCATTTTATTTCACTGAGAATGAATCAGACTCAAACGTATGTCATTTACTTCTCTCCTAGTTCTGTAATTATATGATCTCTAAATTTTACCCTGGTGGATCTTTTTTTTTTCTTTTTTTAGGTCTTTGTTATGGTCCCAACACAGTTCTACTGGCTTTGGTGTTGGAAGGTACCATCTGTCCTGTACACTAATCTTATTTATTTATTTCCCTTTTAAGTAGGCTTTATTTTTAGGTCAGTTCTGGATTAGCAAAAAAATCGAGACAAAGGTACAGAGATAGCCAACTGCCCTTATAGAGATGGCCAACCTACTGCTGCCCCCATGCATGGCCTTCTCCATCATTATAATCCTGAACCAGTGGTACATTTGTTATGTTTATTGAGCCTATAGGGACTCATCATTATCACCCAGAGTCTGTCGCTTACATTAGGGTTCACTCTTGGTGTTGTACACTCTATGAATCTGTATTAGTCTGTTTTGCATTGCTATAAGGAAATACTTGAGGCTGGGGTTTATAAAGAAAAAAGGTTTATTTAGTTTACAGTTCTGCGTGGCACTGATGACTGCTCAGCTTCTGGTGAAACCTCAGGAAACTTGTACTCATTGTGGAAGGCAAGGGGAGGCGGCACGCCACGTGTCAAGATTGGGAGCAAGAGAGAGGGGAGATGCCAGGCTCTTTTAAACAACCAGTTCACCAGGGCGCTAACAGAGTGAGAACCGACTTGTCACTGCGAGAATGGCGCCAAGCTTATCCGCCCTCATAACCCAAACACCTCTCAGGAGGTCCCACTGCTGCCAGCACTAGGGATCCTGTTTCAATGTGAGATTTGGAGGGGACAGCCATCCAAGTTGGATCGAAGGTTTTTGCCCGTCGTTAAGCCCAATTGTTTGTGTTAAGGGATGGGTATGGGTAGTATGAGCATAATGACTCTGTGAGTTGTATGGAGAGGCAAATATGAGCAATAAGCCCAATCTTTTTCCTTTAGATGACATGGCGTCCACCGTCAAGTCAACTCACTCTTCTTCCTCCTTGAGCGATGGAGAGACACTCAGTCCTGATCACAGTCTATGAGCCCAGAGATAAGCTGAAGATTGTTTAGCAAAGTGGCCCATCAAATCCTCTTGCTATAGTCAGTCTGGAGAGCATCTTTCCTTTTCTAGCTACACTTCATTGTGTTACTTCTCTTTTGTGCTAGCATACAGAAAATACTCAGGAGAAATAACTTGTGCAGAAACTACATGGTTGTAAAGCCCTCATTTAGTCACCCAGATGCATTTTTCTTTTGAGTTGGAGTCTCACTCCATCGTCCAGGCTGGAGTGCAGTGGCACACTTATGGCCACCCCAGTGTCGACCTGCTGGACTTCAGTGATCCTTCTGCCTCAGCCTTCCAAGCAGCTGGAACTACAGGTATGCGCTACCATATCCAGCCAATTTTTTTTTTGGTTTATTGTAGTGACGAGGTCTCGCCAAGTTGCCTGGGCTGGTCTCGAACCCGCGGGCTCAGGCAATCCACTCGCCTCGGCCTCCCAAAGTGCTGGGATGACAGGCTGAGTCACTGAGCCCGGCCCCAGATACATTTTTTAATATAATGTCAGGCAGTTACATGTTTGGCAACGTAGAAAGCAGCATCCTAATCTAATCCTGGGTCTGTCACTCACTAACTGTGCAACTGTGGCCGGTCTCTTTCTCTTTAAAGCTCTCAGCTTTTTTCATTTGCAAAATGGGGATGCTTAGTGTTGTACAGCCAAGATCGTGGTCTCTCTTAAATTATGAATCTTTTCTGAATACCTACACTGTCAGTTTTTTTTAAGAATCCATAGTTTTCCCGACTTACATCTGGAGTTTGAGACTTGAGACTTAACCTCTAGTGTATGGACTCCTCCTCCTTTATTTGTGAGTTGACTACCAGCTCCTAACATCTCAACAAATGTTTTGATGGTCTATAGATAAGACCAGAGCTCCTCTTGTATCCTATGTAATGTTGAACGTGTTCTTTTTTTTTAGATTTGAAAACATAGTTTATTTAGAAAGCAAATTAGAGAGAGAAAGAGGAGATTCACTTTCCCAAGGTAGGGGAGGGAAACAAAGTCAGGAAATATGGCAAAAGCCATAGCTCAAAGAGCACATGGTCATACCAGAGTCTAATGAGGCAATGGCCGAACATGTTCTTTAGAGAAAAATTTTTTTAATTGTTTTCTATTAAGTTTTTCTTAGTGTTTTGTCTTTTTTGTTAAACTTTCTAGGAGAGTGGATCCTAGGCAAAGCCAGAGTGCTTGGGTGGCGTTGAAAGGTCAGTTTTGCCCTTGGTGGACATGGCACCCGATTGGCCTCTTGGCAGCTCACACACAAAAAAATGTGAACTGGAAAGCTCACGTAGTAAGGAGAATCCCACATTTCCAGAATGTTGGAAAGAGTGGGTTTTCTTCAAAGTCCAAAATCTTGGCAAGAGCTCAGATGGTTGCTGTATCCATGCTGTATCCACCTTCAGCCCTCTTGTAATGAACAACCCAGGATGAACTCCTCCAGGAAAATGAAATCCAGTGTCTTAAGAGAGGACGCCCAGTATGATGCAAATGCAGCTCTAATCGCAGCTACTGCTTGCTGAGCTGACAGTGTGTCTCACAAGTTGGGTTAGGGTTTTGCAACTGAATTCTTCACCCAGCTGTGGTTGATCCAGCAACTCCAGAAAAGTGAATATCTTTTATTTGGAATTCTATAACCTTCCAAAAAGGGATAGATCTTTGAAGAATTTTCCTTTTCTCTGGAAGCTTCTCCTTTAAAAACTGGTGGGTGGAAGTAGGGGAGAAGAAGGAGAGAGAAGGGGGGGGAGAAAGAGAGAGAGAAAGAGAGAGAGAGAGAGAATGAATATGAACACAAAACAGCGCACTCACTTATCAAGAGGTTTGGACCATGGCTGATTTGAAATATTACTAACCTTGCATTTTCAAATTTGATGCACAACAACCAAGATGCTAATACTTTCCTTAGTTTAGAAAAAAAATCCTTTCACCCATCTCTTCTAGCCGAAGATTAGGAGAGAGGCTTTAAGAAGATTTAAAAAAAAAAAAAAAAACCCAACTTCTGAGCAGCGGAAAAAATGGTTTGTGATTCAGGGGCTTCGGGCAATTCATCATGGAAATTGGGTTTCTTAGCAGACATCGTGTGAATCCTTTCGTCCCTGTCAACTTTTTAATACATTACATTGAGAATGTAAATCGTGTTGGTGAGGGGGAGCAAAGGAAAAAAAAGGGAGCAAGAGAAAAGAGAAAGCTTCTTCATTTTGGATTTAGAAGGAGGAAGCATGAGGCCTGTAATTCATATTAACTAAATAATAAAAAAACTGTATAAATATATAGATATGCAGGTATAACTAGGGAAGAAGTGAGGAGAAGTGAGTGAGACAGAGTAAAATTGAAATAATTTTATCCTTTTGAAGGGTTTTTAATGGGTGCCCCGTGTAATTTTTTTTATTTCCTTTCGTTTTCATTCCTTTATGTTTCTTCTTTGACTCGATGAATCATCTTTAACCCCCCACAGCCACCAGCCCCGCAAAAAGGCAGCGAACAAAGACTCGAGGTCAGAAGTTTCATGACTGAGGAAAAGGGAAAAGGGGAGCCAAATCTAGTGCCCTGTTACCAGGGGATATTGGTGGGAGGGCTGGAGCTTCTGCCTTATCTCTGTCACCGTCAGAAGGGGGCAGAGTCCCTGGCTGGCCTCCTCACCGCCCAAGTGCTGCTCAGCTTCATTTATTGCTTATCCTGAAGCTGTTTCATTTCCTCTGACTCTGTGATTCATGTCCACTCATTTCTGCCAGGGATGAGTGCACTGCTTGCTGGCTCTGTAGAATGTTCTTTTGCCTGTCTTTCCCTTAGCATACTTAGCAGTTATTTGGGTCCCCGTATGGATTTCTCCTCAAAATTCATCACAGAATTCCTTTGGTATTCTCATTTCTAGTTTTCCTGGGTGACAACATGTCCCTCTGGGCCTCTGGAGCCTAAGGAGTTTCAGTCCGATGAATTCCATCAACGCATGCAAGGGTTCAACTTCAAGGGCATCTCCAGAGTCGGAACTAGGGTGGGGGTGACTCCAGGATTCGAGACCAGCCCGGGCAACTTGGCAAGACCTTGTCTCTACAATAAGTCAAAAGATTAGCTGGCCATGGTAGTGCATGCCGGTAGTTACAGCTACTTGGAAGGCAAGGTGGAAGAATCGCCTGAACCCCACAGGTTGAGGCTGCGGTGGCCGTGAGCTTGCCAGTGCACTATAGCCTGGGCGATAGAGTGAAACTCAGACTCAAAAAAAAGTTAATTTAAAACTAATCTTTTTTTTTTAATAATCAGTACTTTTTATTATGATGTTGTGGGGTACAGTTAAGGGTTAAGTATACAAATACGTTTCATTCAGGCACCCTATTGATAAGAGGTGCTTCCCCATCCCCAGACAGATATTTGCTACCGTTAATCCCATCTCCCTCCCCTCCCATAGTTTCCCACTACTGTCAGTCATTTTCTTATGTATTAGGTTGGATGTTCAAGGCCCACTATATGAGTGAGAATATGTGATACTCGGACCTTTGTAAAACTAATCTTTTTATCAGTGCTGTATAGTTTCATATTACTAACTGTCGAAGAACACATCTCTTGTCTCCTTCACCTTGAAGATGTTTCTTCTGACATTTTCCATCACTTGTATAGATGCGGTAGCTAGTCTCTCTTTTTTTTTCATTGATCTGTTTTACACAGTATCCACTCACTTTTGTTACAGTCGCTGAAGACTTGGCTCTCTTCATTTGCTCCCTATGGTCACTACCCCTCATTCTTTCTAAAGAGTTACATCAAAATCATCAATGTCCATGAGTTGATGACTGTGCAGGCGTTGCTCATAGCTGAGCAAAGTAGGGAGCCCTGGCCACATTCGCTTTCTCATGAAACATCTTGTTTTTCTTAATAACTGCAGCTGCCTTTTTCAGACACGGTAGATATCTCTCCATTCCTTAGTCCTCTGTGTGCTTCCTTAGAACTGACGACTTCCCAGGCTGTTGGAGGAGATCCTTCTGAGATTTCCCTTTTCTTTTCTTCCAGGCTGAGTTTCCTCTTTCCTGAATCCTCGTGGCTTTCTTCTTTGCTTTTATGTTCTGGTTGGCTTCTGCATGTAGCCAAAACATGTCTTCTAGTAGCTTTCTAAGAAGGAGGTTGTAAATTTAAAAAACCTGAGCTCTGTGTCTGGTATCTTTTTTCCTACCCTTATGATTCACAGATGGTTTATTTATAGAATTCCAGGTTGAAAACTCTTTCCCCGCAGGCTTTTGGAAGGATTGGCCACTGTTCTCTGACATTTAGTTTTGTAGTTGGAAAGTAGAATGTCTTCGGATTTTTATTTCCTTCAGTGTGATTTTTAAAAGTTTCTCTTTCTCTGGGATATTTTAGGATGTCCTATTTAGCCCAATATTCTAAAATATGATGACGAGTTGTGCTTTTTATTTTCTCATGGTGCTGGTCAGTGGACCTTTTGAATCTGGAAACTCGGTCTTGTAGTTTTTATATACTTTCTCTGAGAATGTATTCTGTTTTTATTTTACTCTCTCTGGGTATCTTGGGTAATTTCTCTAATTTTCTCACTCATTTTTGCTTCCTTAAAGCTATTTATTTTTGCTTTCTATTTTCTGAGTGGGTTCCTTGATTTTACATCTGTTCATTTTGCTGATTAAAAATTTTTTATTTTATATAAATATATTCCCCCCCCCAAAAAAATACCTTTCCAGTTTCTGTCCCCTTTTCTTTTCTTTCCACTTTTTCGAGTTGGGAGCCTCACTCCTTTGCCCAGGTTGGAGTGCAGTGGCACGCATGCTCACGGCCACTCCAGCATCGACTTTCTAGGCTCCAGCAATCCTTCTGTTTCGGCCTTCCGAGTAGCTGCAACTACAGATGTGCGCTTCCACGCCCGGCTATTTTTTATTTTATTGTAGAGACGAGGTCTCGCCAAGTTGCCCGGGATGGTCTTGAACTCGTGGACTCAGGCAATCCACTTGCCTCGGCCTCCCAAAGTGCTGGGATTACAGGCTGAGCCACAGTTCGGCCATTATAGGTCCAATAACTTTGATATCTCTGAGATTTTTTAAAAGATTTTCTCTTATGCCAGAGCTGTTGTTTTGGTTTCTCTTGAGTTATTTTTCCCCTCTTTCTTTTGCTTCTTTTGGTGTTTCTGTTTTGGATTGGAACAATTAGAAGCCCTGTTGGGGTACAGGTCAAGGCTTCTCCACTGGTTGTCCTCACTGTGATTTAATCAGAAGATCAACCAGTCACCTTATGGGAGAACCCCCAAACATTAATCAGTGAAGTTCTTTTTCTGGGGTTGTTAATTTCCTCTAGCAAACGAGCTTCCTATTTCTTGCCAGGACTCTTCTATTCCGGGCTGCCTACTGCTCAGAGTGAGGCAGGGGAGGGCCCCCTGAGTTCAGTATGTAGGCCTCCACTTAATCCCATTTTCCACTTCACACCTAATCTCTGCCCTCTGAGCTGATGCCTCTCTGTTTTATCTTCTCCAGGGTATAAATCCTCTGTCTCCTGCAGAGGTGAGGGGTGCGAGATGCTTGCCTGGATGCCTGGGTTGATCGTGGGGACCTCCAAGGTCTGACTCTCTCTACACAGATCTTTAACAACTTCCACAGTTTTCAACCCCATAAGTCACCCCTGCTTCTGGAGTCATGGGTGCTCTCAAGGTCTAAAGCTCTTCATCAGACGCTGCCGGACAAAGTGGCTTGCTTCTCATCTGTGAAGCTCCTTTGCAGGTCCAAAGATTTTACTTTTTCTTTTCTAGAATCATCACCACTCACCCATCTGCTTTCTGTCCTCTAAAACCCTCCACCCTCTTCTCATTCTTCTGGTTTTCATCGGCGGATGCCTTTGCTTTCATTTAGGTGGGGTTGGGTGGAGGAAGATACCAATATGTGTGGTTAATCCATCAAGTCTGACCCTTGTCAAACCTGTGTGAGACTCTGAGCTTATTTCCTCTTAGATGACTGCAGTTTATTTCTGACCTGGCTAGCAGTGAAGAGTCTGAGGGCTGGAATCCAGGTGAACCCCGGTTTCAGGGACTTTCCCAATGCTCTGATCATCTAGCAGAGATGACTTGGAGCAAGCCACGGTCCCCTGGTGACCTTCTACTGCTGACAAAGCCTTGGCATTAAGGTCTAAGGCCAAGGCTGCCTGGCAGAATATTTGGGGTCAGCTGAAGAGCTTGGCAGGGATGGGTTATTTCTGGGCTCATCTTCCTTCTCATTGGCAAGATTGTCCTACAATGCAGGCCCAGCTGAGAGCTGTGATTAAACTACTGCCACCACCGCCAACACCCCTTCCCCCAACATTAGAAACGTTTGTGTTCTCTACAAATTATTCAGAGCTTCACATAAAAAACTTAAAAAACGATCCCAGGGAGTTTTCAGACAAAGAACATTCTAAACACCTCCTTCCCCACCTTTCCTGCCATCTTAACTTGGAGAGTCAGTAGGAGAGGGAAGGAGTCCATGAACGAAAGAGAAAAATAAGGGAAGCAGGGATTGTGGCGGTTCCCAGCAGCAGTCATCCAGAGTAGCATCTTGATTTCATAAGCCCCATTTCAGCATAAATTATCTCATTTTTAGCTTGTCAATTTGGATAATCTTGGCCCCGGAATAGATTCAGGGGGTCTTAAATGATCTGGTTTGGCTCTTCACGGAGTCTGAATTTGCAGATAATTGCCAGAGCTCTTTTGGCTGTGTAAACTTGTTATCAATTGCCTTTTTAAAAGTCAGCACTAAAATAATCATTCCCGTGAGCAAAACCCATTACAAACCTTAAATTCAGGAGCATAAACACATTGCAGTGCTGGGGAACAAATGTGTAAGATTTCATCATTGCTATATCTGCGAGGGCTTATGAGAAGTCAGAGCTGTATTAGGAGAGTTTCTGTGTGGCTAAGCCTTAGGCCTGAGTTGGGAGTTGATATCCTGGCTTTAGCTGGATGTCAGACACCTTTTGGAAGCCCTGGACTGGTGGCCACTGGGTAACTCTCATGTGCCCCATCCCGTTCAGCCTGTGAGCAAAGATGCAGTGGTCTCATGTATCTCTGTTCCTCGAGGTCATTCCTATCTTGTTCCTGTCTCAGTATTGCCCCAGGTCAAACCCTCCTTTATGCCAGTCTTTTTCATCTTCTTTGGCAGGAACTCCTCATTTACTGAAGAAGAACCTTGAAATCAGGCTGAAAAAGCAACTGGTAGGAGAATGAAAAGTGGTGGCCAAATGGACTGGAGTTTGGGTTCTGGTGTCTTGTCGTTGACCTTGGGCAACTTGACTCTCTAGACCTGGGTTTCCTAATTCCCTAGGAGAGGGGTTTTAATGCTTGTTCCTCTGTCTCTCAGGACTGTTGTAAAAATCAAACTTTAAAACTGTAACATTATTTTATAAATACAAAAATGCATCATACTTATTAATGTAAATGAAAGCTATTTCAAGGCAAGAATGGTTCTAATCTCAGGCCACAATTGGTTTCTTGTGTATTAAGGCTGTCTTAAGTATCACAAACTTCTTAAGTCAACTTGTCTCATGCTAAAGTTGATGTCCATTTTTTTGGCTTTACGCTCATGACTTGTGGGCAATGGGTAATTTCTCATACTTTAGGATAGTGTGATTTATAGAATGTAAAGGCAGCCCACATTGCTCGGGTCGATGATTTTCTCTGGCAGAAGGCAATGCATGAACTGTGTTCTGTATGTCTGCCACTTAGAAGCTGAGATAGACCTAACCTACCTCTCAGGGAAACAGAGACACCCCCAAAGAGAATGCCCTCAACTCCGTGCCTGTCTGCCAAAACCCTAAGAAGGAACAATGAGGTGGCTAGTGTGGCTGCAATGGAGACAGGGAGGGAGGTCAGAGAGGTCAGGGGCCTGATGAGGCAGGGCCTGTAGGTCACCGTAAGGACTGTGGCCATGGAAGCCCTCGGAAGGCTTTGAGCAAAGAAGCGTCATATTCTGATTCATGTCTTAATGACTCACACTGGCTGCTCTGCTGAGAATCCAGATAGCAAGGGGAGATCAGAGGTAGAAGTGGTTGGCAGACCCATTAGGAGGCTAGTGCAACAATCCAGGTAAGAATGGCAGTAGATCTCTTGAGTGCAGTCCCGTAAATCCAACTGCTTGCTGCACATACTCTCTAGAATGTTTCACAGATAGAGCAAAATCATCGTATTCCAAATGGGACTATCCCAGAGCTGTTGCATTTTTTGGGGGGGGCAGTGTTTTCTGGGTTCCCTAAGCTAGATAATTGAATGCATCCTTGATTCCTCCCTTTCCTTGGATTCATCCATCTGGCTGGTGACAAGATCCTATTGACCCTGTTTCCTGGATATCATTCAGTTCTGTTCCTTCTCTCCCTGGCCCCAGCCTTAGGTCCATTCACAGGACAACTGCAGGGGTCTCCACTCTGGCTTTCTTACTTTCAGCCTCAGACCTTCCCCTCCTCTGATCCATTCTCCAGGATCCTCTTCATCTGAGTGATCTTTGTCTAATCTGAAATAGCAGAACTTCTTTGAATCATTCTTTTATTTTTCAGAATTTTTCTGCAGTTTTTAATTTTTGTAAGTTAATGCTCATCACTTGAAAACCAGGAGATTTCAGCCTTCTAAAAAACATGGATCTCGGGTTTCTTCTGATAAATTAGAACACTTGACAATTCCCACTTGGGAATAACCAGCTGGAATTGGGAAACTGCTACTGTCTTCAGGCTGAGCTGCCGTGCTCCACTTATTACCTGGCCAGTTTCATATATGCGGATTCCCCAGACTGGTTCCCAAAGGTATTTGAATTTGCTGCCTGAGGCCCAAGTTAGAGCTTAGAAGGTCCCAGCTCTCCAAAAGCCTAGAAGAACTTTAAGACCAACACATATCAAGGTTGATACCCACCTTGACAAGCACCAATTTGGCATTTTAAAAAATAAGGATGTGGGGTGCAATTCAGGGTTAGGTGTACAAATGTTGATTATGCAGGTACCCTTGTTGATGCAATCTGGCATTTTTAAAGTACCATTGAGTCAGGCACCCCACATCAGCAGGCCTAGAATCCATTCACCCACCAGGCTGTGGGTGAATTAAAATCAGGGCAGGTGTCTGTAGGAACTCAGAGATGGAAGAACCCTTCAGCTACCAAACACCCACCACTCAAAACCCCTTCCTTCTTCATCTCCTCTTTTTAACGTCTGCATTTTTTCCCATTGTTGTATTTTTAAAAAAGATGCCTACATTTTAATTTTTTTATTTTTCAAGTTGGAGTCTCACCCTGTCACCCCGACTGGAGTGCAGTGGCCGCTCCCGGCCACCGCAGCCTCGACCTACTGGGCTCCGGCGATCCTTCCGCCTCAGCCTTCCGAGTAGCTGGAATTACAGGTGCGCGCTACCACGCCTGGTTGATTTTTTGATTTATTGTAGAGATGAGGTCTCGCCAATTTGCCCAGGCGGGTCTCGAACCCGCGGGCTCAGGCAATCTACTCATCTCAGCCTCCCAAAGGCGCGGGATGACAGGCTGAGCCACCGAGCCTGGCGATGCCCACATTTTTAAAATTCAGAGTTAGGTGCATCAGTGGTCTTTGACTCATTCCTGATCGAGCCCTGCCCACACCACAGACTTGTCTTTGTGCGCTGCCACGTCGCCCCCTCAGACGCGATCCCACTCTAAAAGCCTTGATGAACGAAGCTGCCTTTACCGAAGGTTTCACGAGGAGAGGAGACGATACTATCTCACCAAGCTGAACGAATCTTCCTAAAAATCTCCGGCAAACCTAGCTCTTCCCCACATTCCTCTTTCCGCCCGTAGCAGGCTGGTTCAAATCCCCTTTAACTTGCTTAGCAAACAAGAGCCAACCTAACAGAAAACAGAGCTCCCACCTCCTCACACCTCTCACCCAACCCTACAGAGAATGTGTCTCGGTGCATGGCTGAATCTGATCGGGACACTTCTCTGATTAAAAACAAACACAACGAAACACTTTAATGGTTTCCTTCTGCTCTTGGGATAAAGAGCAAACTCAGTCTAGCCCAGGAGATCCCGTGTGCCCTACCCTTTCCTCTTGCTTGTCACACAGCAGAAGCACCGAGGGACACGTCGACGTCTCCAGCGATGAGCCCACTTCTGACTGGGAAGTCTATCCCTTATAGTCTGCCAATGCTTCCTGCTCAGAACATCCTTCCCCAATGCTTGTTCTTCAAAACTCTGCCCAGATATTTCCTCATCCAGGAAGTCTTCTCCTACCCACTCCCTGCCTTAAGGACTTGTACTATTATCCTGAGCCCAGGTCCTCATGGGTTGACCTAGCTAGCTCATGAACGGTGTAAGAACAGAAACAGCATCGCCCCCATCTCTGGGTCCCCTGTGCCTGGCACAGAAATGGCCACAGGTTGAGTGAATGAGCCACGTGGAGACCCAGACAGCAGGTGATGGTGCATCCAGGAATCTAACGCCAGACACACTCAAACAAAGGGATTGTCCTAAAGGGGCTTGACTGTCTCATCTTTTAAAAAACCATCCACGTCATTGTAAGAAGTGAAGCATGGTTCGCTTTAGGGGTACCCTGCAAAATAGTGTGATATGCAGAACTGCAGAGTCAGAACTGCCTGGTGTGTGAGGCTGCTGCTGCTAACCCCGCAAGAAAGGATCGACCTGGGCTGGAACAGCTGGTCTCAGCGATGCCACAAACTCTGCCTGGCATAGGGAAATCTGTGAAGGTTTGGGGTCTTGTGTTTTGACCAGAAAAAAATAGTATCAAAACATTGAGTATATATTTTGCACTTGCATTTCTTAGTCTGTGCAACATAAAGCAAAACCAAGAGCCAGCATCCAGAAAATGTTGGGACTGAGTTTTTTCTTCCCTTTTATTTTGTTGTCTGAGAGTTAAGACAGGTAGTGCTGGAAATATTGTTGATCAAGAAGATATCAGGTCCCAAATGTCTCTGAGTAAATGATCTTTATGCCCCCCCAGTAGACTGCCAAATGTGTGAACTCATCAAAACTCAGGATGTGAACAATTGCTGGGTCCACTGAAGACCTCTCTATTCCAAAGAGGAAATACTTGGTTCACCATAATTCTTAATAGCCTCTCTGCAGATTTCTCATCTCCTCAAATTATTCATGCTTTCGTTTCCTCCTTACATCTTCCTTATATCCTTATCCTCACTCAGGACGAGCTACATAATTTGTGGAGCCCTGTGCAGAAATATTTAAGAATTTCAAGGCGGCTACCGAAGATCGTTAAACCAAGCACTGGTCTTTCTAAGCACAGGGCACGTGGCAACTCCACGGGTTACGTGTCCCTGAAGCTGGCTCTGTCCCCCAGTCATTTCACACGTCTGCTGTAAGAATTGTATATGCCAAGCTCTGTGCTCGGCACTGGGGATCCAGTAGGAATGATACACGGTTGTGCTTTTAATAATAACAGTAAATAGGGTGATGATAATGTCAATGAGGACGAAACTAGCAAACATTATGGAGCACTTATGTGCGAGGTGCTATACTAAATGCTTTGTGTGAACCACCTTCTGTTATTCTTTGCACTGTTCCACAGATGTGGAAACTGGCACATCTGTTTGGGGTTCACAACAACTCGGTGGTGGAGTTGGAACTTAAACAGGTTTATCTCTCTTCTGAGGTTTTGGTCATAAAATAGCTTGTGTCCTCTCTTGCCCTTACCCAAGCTATTACTCCCTGAAGACTTGTGGCCATTTTCCTCTGAGGCTGCCTACTCTCATAGCCTCTGAAAAGCTCCTTCCCAGTCTCCTCTGTGAACCTACCCCATCCGGATCCATGGTTTCCTTTGCTCCCATCCGGGGTGGCAAGTCCTGGATACGGAGAGAACATCTGGCTTGGTTGACTTCCACGTGCCTCAGCCAGCACCTGGGCTCCCAGGCCATGCCTTTTTCCAGATCCTGGATACCTGGGAATGGGTGGCTTTATCAGGTTGGGTCTGAGAAGAATCACTACGTCCCAGGGCTCCCTTCTCAAGCCATGCACAAGTGTCCTAAACACTTCACTGCCTACCTTCAGAGAGAGGTGGAGTCCGGCGGGTGCCTTCTCTAAGAGCTCTGCCTCCTGGTCCCTGGGACATCCCCTTGCTTTTTCCTGCACACATTTTTTTTTTGACACCCAAACCATCTGCACATTTAAAGCTGTTTCTAACATGCATGTCATGGAGAGGACACGTTTACTGCAAAATGCATGTTTAAATATTGAGATAAAATATTCCAGGTTGAAAGATAGAGATACCTTATCAAAGACTTTCTGGAACAGTTTATGTTAGAAACAGCTTAAAACGTGCAGGTTGCTTGGGTGGCAAAGGATGTAAATTTCAATACCCAGCCAGCAGCTGTACCTAACTAGAGGGAAGATGTCTCTAGGAGTTGAGAAGAAAGTCACTTTGATTGAAGAATAACATGAGTCATGGAATTTTCACACTTTAGTGGCATGATGATTTTTCTTCTTTCTCTGCTTCTGCCCAATGAAAGAGAAGACTGACAGGAAGCCAGGGAGGAGACACTTCTCCATCCTTCTGATGGTTCCTTCTTGTGACTAAGGAAGAAGACTGGGGTGTTGAGAGGTCCTTGGAAATGGTAGGACGGGACTCAGAGGCGTGTCTGATGCATCCTCTTCTGAGTCCTTAGGCATGTTATCCAGGCTTTGAAGAGACTTGAGCCCATGATAAAACATAGGTGAATTAGAAAGGGGCTCTGACAGCAGACACTCAGCAGATGTGATCTCACGACTCCTTCCTCAGAGGCAGCCATTTACCTGGTTTTTCCTGAGGACCCAGTACTACTCAGACCCTGGAACTGGTCTACCCCAACAGGAAGTATGTAAGGACTCTTGGGTTAGGCCAGACATTCTCTTTATGATCTTGTTGGCTTGTGTTTGAAATTGCTTCTTCTGTGGGACTACCTGGTTCTAACCTGCTACCTGTCTTGTTATCTGGGTCCTGGTTACTGATCTGTCTCTATTGGGCCTATCTGTTCCTGTCTGACCTCCAATCTGTCTCCAAACTTTTTCATTTAAGTGCCAAGGGTAAGGCTCTGCTACAGTCAGTAGCAAAATGTGTTGGAAGACTTTGGAGTTGATTTCTTCAACATCTTCATCAATGAGCATCTAAGGCATTAATACGTGCTATACTTAGCTGTTTAATAGGTATAGTTAAATACAATGGAAGAATAGAAAATTTGTAGTCAAGTTCCTATCTGTAAGCCTTTAATCAAGGCATCCTACTGCAGGTCTCAAAGAGGCAAAGTCAGCTTTGTGAGTAATACCTTGCATGACTCATGTTTGGAGACATCAGTGATGTGTCTCCTACTTCGTGTCTAAGCCACATACTCCATGCATCTCCTTCTTCTAAGATTCTTGTAGTTTGAGGCTTTATGTTTAGGTTCTTGATCCATTTAGAATTGATTTTTGTATATGGTGACAGGTAGGGGTCCAGTTTCATTCTTCTGCATGTGGTCAACCAGTTTTCCCAGCAACATTTGCTAAGTAAGGTCTCCTCTCCCCAGTGGTTGTTGTTGATGGCTTTGTCAAAGAAGAGTTGGTTGAGAGATTGAAGTTTTGCAAAGATGAGTTAACAAAAACTCGATCTCGCAATCCGTGTATCCCCTTGAACCAATGCTTTCCTCTCTGTTCTCCATGTCTTCAGTCTCTTCTCTCTCCTGTATTGTTTACTCACAGTTACTTTGGCACACAATCTGCACATTTTAAACTGTTTACAACATGTGTGTCACTGAGAGGACATGTTCTACTTCAAAATCCATGTTTACATATTGAGATGCAATGTTCCATGACATAGATAAAGAGCTTTCTTAAAGACTCTCTGAAATAGTTTATGCAGGAACAGTGGAGAACATGCAGGTTGCTTGGGTGGCAAAATACCTCTTCTACCCCTGATTCTCCTCAGTAATATCTGCTCATGCTGCCTCTCCTATCTAAGGAGTCAAGCTGACCTCTCCAGGGGTAGCCAGGCCTTGTGTGTCCAGACCAGTCGCATTTATTTCCAGCGTAGGAACTGAGCTGTCAAGAGTTTCAAGAACTTCATGGGATTGCCAGACCTGTCTTAGGCATCCTGTTTGAAGTTTCCTTTTTATTCCAAAGAGTTGAATAACACCCAGGAGCTTGAATGCCTTGTTTGGTTGGGAGAGGTGAAGTGTAGAAGACCAGAGACTCTCTCAGAAGGAAACTCAGTGACCACGTGTATGCTCACAGTGTCTTAGGTGGCTGTGATTTCCTACAGACCTTTTCTCTGAGTCATTGCCTCTGGCCTAGGACTTCAGCAGGTGGCAGGAGCCTTGCTTGTTCTGACATCACCTCAAGGAGTTAGGAATACCCTGAAGGTGCCAACTTTCTCCATCAGATCTATTGAAGCCGCTGCTGTGGTTTGGCCAGTTAGTGTTACGCAGTGTAACCTACCAATTTCATCGTTCTTACCTTGGCTATGCTGTTCTTCTTTGTGCTCCAAGTGTCTGTTCCCACCTCTGCAAATTAAGATCTGACAGCTGTGGCTTGGGCGCTGCCTGTGGGTATCTCCTTGACCAGGTTAGGCTATACTGTTTTCCCCTGACTCTGTATTCTTATGGCAGATCAGCCTGTTTCTTAAGATCAACGTGCCAGGGCTTGGAAGTTCTGCAGGCAAAGGAAAGAGCCTGGGCTGAAGTTGGAATGACCTGGACTCAGATTCTGTCTCTAACACTTACTACCTGTGTGACCACAGATGTGTTGCTTTACCTTTGTCTTCTCCCCTGTGACCCGTGGATAATCATAGAACCTCTAGCAAAAAGATAATTGTTGTAAGGATCATCTGTGCACAGCAATACACAATTGAATGGGCTCAGCTACTGTATAAAGGACCCAAACAGCCTGTCACATGTTACACTGTGTTGATCTCAAGTCGCTTTGCATATGCAAAGCTTGTCTCTTCTCTGCCGCGAGAGTGCGAAGAAAATACTCTTTAAATAAAGTGAGGCCAAATGCTACTCTCATGCCACTTTCTCTGCCTGGCCACATAGGCTCTTCACAAAACACAAAACACTCACTCACTGTTTGAAGATGTTCCTTTACATCACGGTCGTGATGATTCATGCAAGTCCCCGAGGGAGATGGGAAAGAGAATGCATTATTCTCATTTTTTCTGATGAAGAAACTGAGGCATCAAGTAAGCCTATGCTTTTCAAATTTTCACACGAAGGTGTGGTAAAGTGGAGGGGAGGCACAGATCTTCTGGTCCCCAGGCTACCTGATCCTTTTAGCTATACTGCTGCTCCAATGAACTTCTCTGTCTGCCCGTTAGCTCTGCCCACCGTAGTTCATGAGATCTAGGCACTTCTACTGTGGCATCATAAGACCCTTGAAAGGGTAAACTGAGGCAAGGTGGGCCGGTGCCGGTGCTGATGCCATGGGAATAATGCAAGATTGCAACAAGAAAGGAGAGAGAAGTGAAGTTTATTATTCATCTTTCACAGATTGGAAAGGGGGATGACACGCAGAGGCAAGTGTGGCCTCGAAGGGCCAAGAACTGGGTATATTTAAGGGCTTTTAGGATAAGAGGGGTTTGGACCCAGCGGGATCTGGGCCAAAAGGAAAGTCCAAGGCTGTGGGTCTTTGATGTTGATTGTAGCCACATGAGTCTTAGATCTTGACTTCACCAGACATCTCATGGTGGTGGGTTAGATGGGAGGGGACAAGGGAAGGAGTTTTTCCCGCAAGAGACCTGTCAGACATTTGCGATCCACAAATTCCTTAGCAAAAAGGTGATCTTATTATCATCTCTATGACTTCAGCCAACTAAGGTTGATCTTTGACCTTCTGCCTTGACAAGGAACTTGAACGTTTCTTAGAGATTATTATGCTAAACTGTGAATTGAAAGATTGGACAAATCTCCATCAGATGTCTTGCAGCTGATGGAGATTTGTCAAGGGGTGGTAGGCTGCCAGCTTGTCCTGCAGTAGAATGTCTGAACGCTTCCTAAAACCTGCTTATTGGAAATTTATCTGTGTGTCACCTGTGCTAGATTCAAAGCATGTCAGGAGTAAAGTCTAAGCAAAAATGACTATGCTGAGGCAAAAAGACTACACTAAACTGTTTATTCCAGGTTTCTATAGGTACTTCCTTTCAACCCTGTAGACTTGTGCTTCCCTGCCCTGGGTCAGGGACACCCCCACCCCCTGCTTCTGCCGGCACCCATCTTGGTGTCCAACTCTACAACACGGACCACCCTTGGCAGGTTGTAAAGAGAGGGAGAAGAAATGGAAGTGCCACAGGACTAAGCCATAACCATAACCCATAGGGTGCAGAAAAGACCAAGATCCATGTCCAAGAGAAGTACTTGCTCCTTCACCTTCTAACTTCATATCACGGGTGTAGGAACTTAGGATATTGTGGAAGAAGAGAAAGGAAAGAGGAAGGGAGGGGACATGTATCAGTTTTCTGTTGTTGCTGTAGCAAACTTTTGCTATAACCTTGTGTCTTAAAACCATGCACTTAGTGGCTTAAAATAATACACGTTTATTCTCTTAAACTTCTGGAGGTCAGAAGTCTAAATTCAAGTATTAACAAAGTTGTATCATTCTTTTTTTTTTCAACACAAAGAGGCAAAGAAAGAAAAGTTTATTTAAAAGTAAATTAGAAGCCGGGCTCGGTGGCTCAGCCTATAATCCCGCGGCTTTGGGAGACTGAGGTGAGTGGATTACCTGAGCCCATAGGTTTGAGACCTGCCTGGGCAGCGTGACCTCATCTCTACAATAAATCAAAAACTAGCTGGGTGTGGTAGCGCGTGCCTGTAGTTCCGGCTACTTGGAAGGCTGAGGCGGAAGGATCGCCAGAGCCCTGCAGGTCGAGGCTGCGGTGGCCGGGAGCGGCCACTGCACTTCAGTCTGGGTGACAGAGTGAGACTCCGACTCAAAAAAAAAAGTAAAGAGAGAGAAGGGAGAAAGAAGATTCACTTCCCTAAAGTCGGGGAGGAGGCCAAAGCCAGAAAGCATGGTGACAGCCATAGCTCAAAGAGCACATGGCCACACCAGAGTCTAGCAAGGCAATGGCCAAGTTGTGTCATTCTTGGAGACTTTAGGAGAGGATCAGTTTCTTTGCCTTTTCTTATTTCTAGAGGTCACAAGCATTCCTTGGCTCACAACACATCACTCCAACTCCTGATTCTATCCTTACATCTTCTCTATCTATGATCTTCTGCTTCCCTTTAATGAAGACACGTGATGACATTCAGCCCACCTATATACTGCAGGGTAATTGCCCCATCACAAGACCCTTAGTTTAATCATATCTGTTGTTCTGTGATAGAGTAGGTCTATGCAAACCTATCCCCATAAAGCTGAGGTACATTAGAGGCCAAAGAAAGAGGCTGACAAATCCAGTTTCTCAGAAATAAACATTTCAATAGGGACTTACAAACAGAAGCTGTGTCTAGGACAGCTGGGAGATGAGATGGTGGAACCCTGTATAGTTAACCCCTAGACCCAAGGCATATATTCTACAGGGAAAGACAATTGAAGTAAATTGCTTAAGGGCAGGATTTATGGTAAGTATGGGTTTATAATAACATCAAGGTTGCATTAACCTGAGGGCAGGGTTTATGGTAAGTACATGCTCTTAATAGTAGGTAAAGTCAAAATCTTAGGGGCATTCTCAGAACTTGGATTAATCAGAAGTCAATGTGGCAGTTTAGCATGCAAGATGATCCTTTCACTTCTATATGCAAAGTTCCTTTTGTCCTGTATGGTAACAGATTCATAGATTCTGGGGATTAGGATGTGGATACCTTTGGAGGGTCATTATTTAACCTACCACAGTCCACCCTCTGGTCACCCCAAATTCATGTTTGTCTCACGCACAAAATACATTCACCTCATCCTAACATCCCTCAAAGTTTCAACCCATCACAGCAAGCATCCATTTGAAGTCCAAAATCTTATGGAAAGATCATCAGAAAAAAAAAAAAATCATCAGCTCCAGAAGTCCCAAATCTAAGCCAGGATGGGTAAGACACCAGGTAAATTCCTCTCCATATGTGGGCTTATGAAACTAAAAAACAAGTTATCTTCTCTCAAAACACAATGATCAAAGAGTCACAGGCTATTGATCATAGACATTTGCATTCAAAAAGGGAAAAAAATGAAAAGATGAAAAGAGCCACTGGTCCCAAGCCATTTTGCAATTCAACCAGGAAAGCTCTAGTATGTTTCAAAATCTGAGACTAATCCTATGTGATCTGATGCTCTTCCTTTGGGTCCTCAGCTTCACTCCCGGGCCTGTAGCTCTGACCTCTCAGTTATTCTTCCTTTTTCTGAAGGGTAGTTGGGTAATTTTATTGCAGTTGGGTAATTTTATTGGCCTGTTTCTTACCTGTAGAACTTTGGCCATCTGAAAACCTTCTTTATTTTGTCCTCTCTCAGTTCCTCTTAGTCCACGCTGGTAGTGCTTTCGCTGATAGGACACTCACAAAAACCTCATGAATCTCCTGTGTGTGTGTTATGGCAATTCACTCCCATAGACAAGATGCACCTCCATCTCGTCTGGATAATATCAACTCTATTCCTGGCTTCTCATGACATGGCTGAGGGGATCCCAATTCACATGTCTAATCTCTTCTAAGTGTCCTCCCGGTGTGATTGGAAACCGTTACTTTTTATTCTTTCTAGGGCATGGGGAAAGGATTATCTAGCCACACTCTTGGCTTTTCCTCCAGAACATACTTTCCTGGTAGTGAATCTCCTAATTTTCGGTTGTAATCTGGATATCCAGAGAATTTCCCAAATAATCAAGTCCTGGTTCTTTTTTCTAAACAGTTCTTCCCTCCATTTTTCTCTTTCCTCTTATACTTTACTATAAGAAACAAGAAGAAGTCAGGGCACACATTCAATATGTCTTTGGAAATCTCCTCAACTAAATATTCAAGTTCATCACTTACCAATTCTGCTCCTCGCATAACCATAAAGCATAACTCAGCTAAGCGTTGTGCTACCACGTAATGAGAATCTCCGCTTTATCCAGTTTTCAGTAAGATGTTCTCCATTTCCCTCTAAGCCCTCACCAGCAGCACTTTTTCATGAACATTTTTGCCAACATTCTGTTTATGTTGATGTAGGCATTGTCTATGATGATATAGGTTTTCTCTACCATGCCCCTCAATTCCTTCTGGACCCTTGTTGGCAAAGTCCTTAGTATCCAAATTTCTCTAAACAATTTCTTCAAGGAGATTCAGGCTGTTTCTAGCATACTCCTCAAAATTCTTCCATCTTATGCCCATTGCTCAACTCCAAAGCCTCTTTCACATTTTAATGTACTTGTTAGTTGTAGCACCCCACTCCCACGTCTCAAATACGTATAAGTTTCCTCCTGCTGCTATAATAAATGATCACATACATAGAGTTTTGCAGGTCAGAAGTCTAAAATCAAGTTATTGGAAGGGTGTGCTATTTCTGGAGGCTTCAAGGAAGATTCTGTTTCCAGTTTACAGAGCCCACTTGCAGAAGGGAACCCTGAGTTTGATGAATTTTCCCTGCAAAGGGTTGAGTTTTAAATTGGAACTCACTGGTACTTTGAATGGACAGGTATTATTTTTCCCTACTGAGAGGAAGTGAAGGCTCAGAAGCTAGGTGAAAATACAGAAAAATGAAAAAAGTTGCATTATTATACACCGAATTTCTCTTATTATGCAATTTTTAAGAAATTTGCTACATATATATTGTCAAATTGTCCTCCAGAAATATTTCTGCAATGGTAAGTCCCCTTTTCTTTTGAACTCTTGCCCATAATAACCGTCACTATTATTCTTTCTTGGTTTTTGGCAAGTTGATGGGGGAAAAGCAATGCCTCATTGTTGCTGTAATTGACATTTATTAAATTACAAGTAAAATTAAATACCTCTTTCATAGGCATTTGCAATATTTTTGAGTATGATAGGTATTTTCTAGTTACTCTTTCTTTCCTGTTCCTATACAACTTTGCACCTGCCTTTGTTAGTGTCAGAGATGGCAATTTCCCCCCCACACACCAGTTTCCATTCCCTCCCTCTTTCTTGGCAATTAGGACCATAGTAGGGTGTGTGAGTGCCAGGTACACCCAGACGCCTTAGGGGAGGTAGGGCCATGTGGTTCAGTTCTTTCCAATAGATGTGAATGAAAGTGATACATGCCACCGTCAGGCTTGGCCCATGAAAGTTTCCGTAGAACAGCAACCAGAGTGACGTGGCAGCCATGTGTGGAAGATGGCAGCCTCTTGTTAGTATAGTGCAGGACCGCCTGTCTTGAAGTATCACATGAGCATGATTTGGCTTCTGTCTTGCCGGAGACCACTGTGGTTTACTTCACCATAACGTACAATTATCAAACATTTACATCTTTATTTGCTTCTTTTTCATCAAGTTCTTCACCTTTCTCCAACCACAAGCAGAGTCCTTGCTTCAGACATCTTTGCAGCTCTAGGGCACAGAGCAAGTTTCCAACAAACATAAATTGAATGAATGCATGAGTTGCGTGTTTACCGGATGACTCCTCCTGCTTCTCCCAGTTCGGTTCTCAGAGACATTGTTCCCGTTATCAGGGGATAAAAGGGAAGTTATATATGTGAATTACATGTTACACTGAAGCCAATTCCAAGACATCTTTTCTCTCATAAAGTGTGATCCACTCTTACCTGATAAGCCAGAGATCACAAGGTGCTGATTTTACAGTCTCCTGACCTTTCAGGTGATGGGGAAGAAAACAGCTGGATGATTGTTTATCATAGTGTGACCATTACCACTTCAAACTGAGTTCGTGTGCAACTTCAGGCCTCCTACCTGGAGGAGAGTAATTTTTCATCCCATACTAGAAGTTAAATGGGCCCAGTGAGATCCAAAGAGCTTAACAAATCCTCTGTTTTGTCACAGTGAAGACCTTTGCCTAATGCAAGGTCTTATCCTGCAGATTGCTTGGGGCCAGAAGATAGCCTGGTTAATCTAAGCTTCTACCTCCCTACGGTGTTCACTGAACTGGGTTTTTGTCTGTGAATAAAATGGACCAGATCTGGGTTGGTTGCCATGGTGACTGTATCAGGAGCCTTTGGGCCCTCTATCTTCCTCTGCTGACAGCTCCTGTGCAATGAACCCCCTGTGGGGTGTGGGTGACTCAATCTGCAACCTTATGGAGTCACCTCCCCAAGAAGGTAAAGTACGTGATGAAAGGCAGGCAAATTTGTCAGGGGAATGGTTTCCTGTTTGCCCCTTCTAAGACATGGCTTTCTGGTCACAGGCGGCTTGCCTGCCTTGTGATCTTAGGAGTCCCCATAAATTAGCTCTCCCACCAAAACCCTTCTAGACCAGGGATAGAAGACTTTGACATTCTCTCTCCATCAGTCCGGAACAGTCAAGGCTTTCTGAGTCTGGGAGTTGTTATTCCTTACGAGCTCTGAAATAAGCTGAACCACACAGAGGCAAATTCCTTCCTCTTGGGCTCAAGGGCAACGTCGTTTCAGCTGTCCCTTGGGGAGAAATGTGGCTTGGTTCCTTGGCTCCTTCCCCAGGGTTCAACCTGTTGTTCATGAAGGGTGCTTTGGGGGGCCTTAGGGCTCTTGGCTTGGCCTTCTTTAACTGATGGAAGGCCTTGCTCAATATGGTGGTCTGAGGAAGGTGGAATTGGCACTGCTGATCTAGATAAAAGGCCAACGTGCAGATGGTGCGTTGACTTTTATTCACTTATTGATTCGTTTACTCCCTCAGTCAGTGCTGACTGATGGTAAGTATAGCACAAGGCAACTCCCTTCCCAAATAGTGGTCTTGTTTCTGTATACCTGAATAGCTATATAAAACGAATGAAGTGGTTACAATTTACGCGCTACATGCTATCTCAAGTTCAATTCTCTTTTCCATCCGGCTCTTCAAATTCCGTATATTCCTAAACCAAATGTGGCCACATCTGGTCTGGACTACTTTAGTGCCAACCTCACTGGGCCTTCCGTATCTGCTCCTGCCTTTCCAGTTCATTCTCCATACAGAAGCCAGAAGAGCTTCTGAAATGCACATGTGGTGATGTTGCAGGCTGAGCTCCTCCCAGGGCCTCCCCTTGCTCTTGAGACACAGATGTGACTGGCGGGGTCCCCATTCCCTTCCTGCTTTGTGGTGCACACTGCCCCTCTTGTTCTCGTGCTCAGCCACCCTGGCCTGCTTTTGGTTAACGCTGTGCCCTGAGCTCCTGTCTGTCACAAGGCCTTTGCTCTGGCTTCCCCTCTCACTTCCTCCCCACCCAGGTTTCTCTTGCTTCTCTCTCTCTCTAGCTTGCTCTTAGACATCTTTCAAATCTCTTAGTGTTACTTTTTCAGGCACACCTTTCCTGACCCCTGGACTAGGCCAAGTTTCCCTACTGTGCGCTCTCATGGCGTTTAAGGATGCCATGAGAGCGTAGAATTCAACTCTACAAGAAGTGACACACTGATTGTGTGACTATTTCTCAGTGTCTACCTTTGTTACTCATTAGATGGTGAGGACCACTAAGAACAGGGTCTGGGTCTGTAATCATTCCTCATTCTACCTCTGTACCAAACACTATGCCTGGAGCACAGCAGGTACTTGGGAGATGTCTACTGGATAAGTACACAAATCTTCACCGCCGCTGGCATGGTGCAGATTATTATACTTATTTTACAGATGAACAGATTTAGGACAAAAAAATCACTCCATGGCCATTGACCACTGATTAAAAGTCTCAAGAAGTTTTAATTCTGATGTTAAAGTTCCAAAGACCAATGTGTTCTCCTTGCTATTTCCATTCTGTTTATGAGGTTCCAGGGGGCTCAAGAGATTCGGGGGTCATCAGGGATTGGGGGCACATGGGAGCGCACAGAGGGAAGTCATCAGAGGTTACAGAGGACTGACCTTCTGGTCCAGGAGAGCATGAGTTTCAGCCTGTCCTCCCAGCCTGATACAGCCCCTCGTTATGTAAAGCACGACCTTCATTGATCCATATCCTCCACTCCTGCCTCCCTACAGTTTTCAGTGAGGGGAGGTCCCTCTTCTCTGAGCTCCCGCAGTGCCCTGTGGTGACCACTGCCTGAGTACTTCATGGTGGACTTACTATGATTACCTTTTTATGTTTCATTTATTAAAATTGCTTTGCACACTCACATTTCTGGGACTTGGGGCCTGGCCCCCAGTGCTTGGCATGAATTTTGGTGGTTCTTTATCCCAGAGCTCACCAGAATCAGGTGGGTGACTGTTAAACCATCTTAGCATCTGGGTTCCGAGTTGATTGGTTTAGGGCGGGACCCAGACCTCAGCCATTTCCCAAATCCTGTAGATGATTTGAGATGTGCAGCCAAGTTTGTGAATCTCTAGGTTAGATACTCAATAAGCATCTGTTGAAGGGAACTAACTGGCATCCTCCTTCTCCCTGTGTGTATTCATGTTCCTGTGTGTGGGGGTGAGCTTGTGCACCAGTGAAGCTTGTGCATTCTGATGATCAGGATAGACTTGGGGTTTGGGGAAGCTGCCAGAGGCGAAACAGAGAGACGTCATGGTTGTTCCCGGAGATCTATTCTCCAGTTTTGACTCTGGGCTCAACATGAGGGCAGCAAATCTGTAATTCATCCGCTTTCTGTTGCCAAATGTAGTAGCAGGAACATTTTCTCCCAATTCTGCATGCCATTTGGAGATCCAATTCAATTAATTTTTCTTGGGTTTTGCAGATGGTACATTGACTTTTATTCACTTATTGGTTCATTTACATCCTCAATAAGTACTGATTGATGACGGATATAGCACAATGCCAACTCTGGGAGTCACATGAAGAAAATGTTAGCCAGGTGCCCTAAAGAGCTTAAAATCCAGCCAGATCGACAATATATGCACACCAGACATCAGTGGCTGTGCATTTTGCTATTAAGAGGGCAGGTGTTTGAGCCAGACAACCTGGTTGATTGCCTGGCCCGCTATTTATTAGTTGCGGACCCTGGGAAACTTACTTTGCCTCTCTAAACCTCAGTTTCCTCACATGAACATTTCTCTTCTGTGAATGATAATAAAAACGACATCATAGGGTTGCTGTGAGGACTAAATGAGGTCATTCCTGGAAAGCATCCCGTCTAGGGCCCGGCATAGTAAAAATGCAAGGAAGTGTTAGCTGTTATTTTAGGGAAGCTAGCCACGTGGGTGAGCAAATGAGCAGCAGCGAGGGCAGAGAATTTAGAGAAATTTAGAGATGGTAGGAGATGGATGTGGTTAAGGGAGGTTGGGGAAGGAAGCCTCAGGAAGGTGGAAATTGAGCTGTTCTTGGGATGGATATAATCTTGAGAAGCAAGAAGGATGTGCTGGGTATGCAGGATGGGGAGGAGGGTGGGCGCTCTGGGTGGAGGAGAGTGTGCTTGCTAGTTGTCATGGCAAAACAGTTCATTATTGGCTGCCCCATGGCCTCTGCTCCCCAGGCTGCAAGGGAGGCTGATCTATTAATTGGTTGTGTCTGAGAGTCCCTTTCCAACCCTGTCTTCTGCAAGTGCAGTGATTTATCATTAGGGACCAAATGTTCCAAATGCCAGTCACAGGGCTGAGAAGTCTAAATTTAGCATACATCCTGGGTATTTAGAACTTCAAGTGAAAATTCTAGATTCTGAGATCAGGTTAAGACCGCGTTGGCCCTTTAACTGCAGTTAACATTTTCCTTGAGAAATTCCAGCCTGTAAATGCTTCCATTTGACAACTTGCTTGTCAATATTTATGTTCTACTCTATTAGCATCACCAGGGCTGACTCCCCACTTTCAAAGATGTGCACTCGGCTGGAAGAAATCACTGCTGTTTGCTTATTTCACATGCTCATAAACACACACACACACACACACACACACACACACACACACAGATACAGACCCTGCATGGCCCTAAGATACGTGCACAGGTACTTGGTGCTCTAGAAAGCTGTCCTGAGTGACATCTTCTCCTTGCCCGACTTCATCTGTCTTTACTTTTTTCCAAGTCTTTATTTTTTCTCATTCGGCTATAAGTCTTCTGGAGAACTTCAGGCAGTATATCATGACTTTCTAATTTGTGTTTACATGGCTAATTATTTTAAGTACATTTTGCTATGATAAGATCGCCTAACATGTATCCTAAGCGTCTTAGAACTAAAACTGCTAATAATGCCTTGTACCTCAAAAATATAGACATAGATTTTGAGGACCATGAGGGAAAAGACAAGAATAAGAACTTCATTTTAACGTAGGTCCATAGGTTATTGACTTAAAATAAGTTTTATTTATTATGACAAGCCACCCAATGGGAATTTGGGCTGTTCCTTTTGCTAGTTCAGAGCCCATCAGAAAATATAGATTTAAGTAGGTCAGTGATTTTTAATCCTTTTTAAAGGTATGTGTGAATAGGTGAGTAGTCGTTAAGAATCTGACAAAAAGCTACTGATGCCTTCTCCAGAAAAATGCATATAAACACATTACACACATTTTCTACGTATGATATATTTTGCTGCATTGCAAACATATCTTTTGCAAGTCAGAAAGTTACAACAATACTTTAAAAGACTCATGATCTTTTTAACCTCATTTTCTCATGCAAAAATTAACGGCCATTTCCTGAAAGACCTTACTAAATCAAAATGTGCAAATAAAAGTAAAATGTAATTTAGTTTAAAAGTAGCCCTCAAAGCCAGGTGTGGTGGTGCACGCCTGTAGTTCCAGCTACTTGGAAGGTTGAGGCAAAAGGATCGACTGAGCCCAACAGGTCAAGGCTGCGGTGGCCGTGAACATGCCTCACTGCACTCCAGCCTGGGTGACAGAATGAGACTCTGACTCAAAAAAAAAGTAACCTTCATAAGAAGATTGCTGTTGTTTGGTTATAACAAGATGCTGAAATTACAGTGTTCTTCTGACACATAATGCACATATCTGTCACATCCAATCAGTTGAGACTTTTCATCTTGTTGGTAACAAGGACAGCAAATTCTAACTTGCAGTGGCAGTTACTAGCCAGAGACTTCGAGTTTTCACAGGTTACTATGACAGATGAGGGTAGGCTTATGCTGAAGGACCAGAATCCTTTAAAACACTTTGAGTTAAATTCACATAACATTTTCTTTATTTTCTATGAAATAAGGTTAACTTTGTCAATGTCAAAATCATCAATGCTGTCTTTGCGATAAAGGAAAAAACCACTACTAGGCATTTCATTTTAAGGTCATCCAACAGAGGTTTTCAAGGGGTTCTTTGTCTACCTGCACCTTCACCGCAGCCGGCAAAGCCTTCTTTCTCTTGGCTCTGGATTCCAGGTAGCTTTTCTCCAACAACACAAGCAGCCCACAGAGGCCTTTTTCCAAACACCTCTTCCACAGTGGTAACCCTGGTGGAAGATTGTTTTTAAGCAGCAGCATAAAAAAAATAAGATCTGCTGGACCCTGAGTCAGGATTGATGACTCATTCAGATGGTCAAAAAAGTCAACAAGTTACCCAAGTCATGAATGAACTCTTTTTTTTTCTTTTGTCAAATTAGTCTGAGAATGGGCTATGCTAGTCACTTAAGAGGCGTAAAGGGTTTCTGCCTGAAATCAATCAATTGCTTCAAAATTGTAGTTTAGAAGACCAGTCAGCTTCAGCACTTATGTATTGACAAATCCTGTGGATGAAGCATGATTCAAGACCCTTACTCTAAGTGGCAGTGAACATGACTTGTTTCAGAACCACTGTCCATAATCACATGGATACAGACAACAATGAGTCCATGTGATGCTTAGAGTTTCTTTAACAAGACAGTAAAGCAGCAGGAGGCTTTCTGGTGCTCCAAACGTACCCACAGCACCACCAGTTTTCTTTCGAGGTTTTGCTTGGCAAATAAACTTGAATTATTTCCGAGGTGTCCTAAGTATATGATACTTCCAAAGAGGACTCACCAGATGGGCATCCGTCTGTATGCAACACTCAGAAAACGAGGAACTGGCTCTACTGAGAATTGTCAATACATTTATTCAGTTGCGTGGAAGGGAGCGCCTCTGGTTCAAACACCCCTGAGAACTTCTTTCATTGGGGAGCTTCAACTCTCAAGATAGAAGCTAGAAGGAGGGCCTTTTAAGTCGACTTTAGCTGTCTGTGCTGTAACACAAACACCCCTGAGAGAAGAGAACACAAAAGCTTGACCTTTGTGGAATGAGGAAGGAAAGATACCACGAGAACAAGCCACACACTCTTTTCCTGCCACACACTTGTTGAATTTCCTTGATTGGACATCGGATATTCCCAAAAGGATGTCAGGAATCACCCAGTGTTAGGCCCATACTATATATCTTCACAATCAGGAATCTCCCTAAGTGCCTTTCTTTCTCTTACACCTTCAATATCTTAAGTTAAATAATGCTAGAAAACACTCCCCTTCTATTTGAAATACTGCCAGAGTAAAATATAAAATATCAGTGGGGAGGCAGATACTAACTCTTCTAAAATAGAACTTCTAGGGTCCTGCACATTTATTCTACTTTTAGTTAGTTACTAAATAATTAACAGTGTTCTGGATCACAATTCTAAATCTCCTTTCAAAATACACACAATATTCCATTCTTTTAAAAAAGCAAGCCAAGCTGGCTACATTTTAATCAGATAAAGCACAACTTATTACTTACTCTTAATACTTTTATTACAGTTCATTTAGGAATGGAGGTTGGAAGTGATGAAACACTGAAAGGAAGACCTAGCAACTCCTGTGATACGTAACTACATGTGACTACAAGCCCTCTGCAAAATATTAGTGCTCATGCTGAGAAGATAAAAAACAGCATTAGTGCAATGACTCTACAATCTTTGTGGACTTATGTGCTCCTAGAATGCATCCTCCATTTTACATTTCTTTCTTTTTTTAAAAAAAGTTTTCAAGCAAACTTTGGAAAGTAAATGAGAGAGAGAGAGAGAGAGAGAGAGAGAGAGAGAGAGAGAGAGAGAAAGAGAGAGAAAGAGAAAAGATTCACCTCCCCAAGGAAGGGGACCAAAGCTAAGAAAATATGGCAGCCATAGCTCAAAAAGCCAAGTGGCACACCAGAGTTTAACAATGTAATGGTCTACATTTCTTTCTAAGAGCAATTAGTCTTGAGTTATGAGCGACCTTCCAGAACTCACCTCTGGCATAAACTGACAGCCTGTGTTTGTTTACTCTCACCCCCTCTTCCAGGAAGTGTCTTACTAAAGGATGGGGCTTCAGATTCCTCATCCATCATCCCAATTTCAGGAACTCGGTTCAGCTTTGTAGAACAAACTAACATGGAGAATTTTTACATGTTTGGAAACAGGCTAACACTTTCTATCCATTCTCTCCATTAACGCTCACATAAGCTTGAGGAGTAAACGTTGTTATCTATAGTTTTACAATAAGGAAGTAGGCTCGGAGAGGTTAAACACTGTGGCCCAAGCCACCTCTGAACCAGTCAGACTAACTTTTATTGCCTCCCAAACGAATGGGAGGGGAAAATGGTTCTAGTTCAAACTATAGCCAATTTCTATCAAGCATCCTTTGGGCGGATAACTGGATGGATGCAGTTTCTGATCCGCTGATGAGCAGAGGCAGACCTGAAGAGTGCTGTGATCAGTGAGTGGTATCTGCCACAGGTAAGGCAAGCGGCTTCTGTGTGTCATAACAGTCTTGCTTCCCAGCTTTCCTTCTCCAAACAAAATTAGGCCCATGTACCTTTCACCCAGAAGTCTTTGTAGCCTTTTAAAAAAATGCTTAAACATTCTGGATCAATATCAAGGTCTGCATTCCTGTTTACAAGCAAGAATGACACTTGCTTCTTGGGGGGAAACGCTGCCCGAGTGACCCGCCCACCTTCTCACTCTTCTTCCAACAGTCTCTCACCATGGCTCGGCTTCATGATACAGCCTTCTCCCTGCTTTCTGAAAAGTCTGGTGCAGAGCCTCTTTATTTCTTAAAGTACATTGACACTAATTTGGTTTTGAGAATTTTTAAGAATCTTTCAAAATCCCTTACAGCGACTGAAAATACCCCGGGGTGTTGCAAATTCAGAGTTAGGGATTATTGTGGAAAAGCTAAAACCATGACTGTGTCCATAACAACCAGTAGAAAGTGCCTCTTTGGTTGTTTTGTCTGCTGAATAGCTGATGGTGGTTGTTTTTGCATCAGATAGAGTAAGTGGATCAGACAGAGAGCACACACACAGACAGATGGTGCTTGTGTTTGCATGACACCAAAATATTTGTCTTGAAGACAACGTTCTGAGATGACAGAATAAAGCCTGACTGCTTTCCTTTTTTAAATTTAACTGTTTAGCTCAGCCTCAGGCAGGCAGCCTGGAGTATTAAGGAGAGCATGGACTTTGGAGGAAGACAGAACTGGATTCGACTCTGGGTTCTGCTCCTTGCGAGCCCTGTGACTTGTGTGCTAGTTTAGAAAGTGGGATTAATGATATAAAGATATAGATTCTCACTTGAATATGTAAACAGGTGTGCGTTCAGAGGAAAAGGGATGTGAAGTCACATGTGAGTTGCTCAGTAAACAGTAGCTTTCTGTCTGCCTTCTCTTCTTCCTCTGCAGAAGATGAGAAGTGTGATGAGAGCAGTGGCCACCTTGATTACAGATGTGAGCAAGAGAGTTCCTAAGAGCTCAGACACCAGTGAACGACAGGAAGTGTCCTGGTGGCAGATACACTCCCTGGAAACGTAGCAAGTTAGCTGAGCCTCGGTCCCCAATCCAGAGATCCTGAGCATCCAGGGCAGGCATGGACGCTGTTCTGTGGAAAAATAATTAGGTCAAGTCTACTCATCAAAGAGGGAAGGCTGCCTGTCTCCCATTAGTCAAGGTAAGAGAGGGAGTAGTATTGTGTGGACCAAGATGAAGACAAAAAGCATGGCAGAGGGGAGCCTGTGGGAGGAAGAAAAGCCACAGGCTTCAGTTTCTCCGCCTTCCATGCCAAGAAGAAAGCAGCAAACTCTTCTCTTCAGATCCAGAAGTCCCGAAAGAATGTGTGTCTTCCTACTAGTTGCAGGGAAGGACAAGCTGGAGATTCCAGAGGAGGGAAACATTAGGAAAGAAGCCATTTGTAGGGTTCAAGAGAGGAAGACATTCAAGTGGGAGGCATAGCAGTTCCAAGTTGCCAGTGTTGGCTGCTGCAAACCTTTACTCTTCAAATAGACAATTTAATTATCATGTCTTTATGATAATTCTGAAGTGTGTGTGTGTGTGCACGCGCGTGTGTGCATGTGTGTGTCTTAGACCCTGTTTTAGTTTCCTAGGGCTGCTGTAACAAACTGGGTTTAAAGAACATTTACTGTCTCACAGTTCTGGAGGCCAGAAGTCTGAGGTCAAGACACTGGCAGGATTCTCTAAAACCTATAAGTGAGATTTCTTCCTCTTCCTAGCTTCTGGAGATTTGAGGGCAGTCATTGGAACTGGTGTTCCTTGGTTTGCCATTGTCATGTGGCATTCTTCCTGTGTGTCTGTGTCTAGAATTTCTTCCTTTTATAAGGACAAGAGTCATATTGAATTAGGCACACTCTAATGACCTCATTCTAACTTGACTGTATCTGCAAAGATCCAAATAAGGATCAACTTCCATGGTCAGAAGCACCAGGGGTTAGGACTTCAACATGCCTTTTGGGGGGACCCAATTTAACCCCATAACAGACCCCTTATGAGAAAACGATGAAAATAATTTCTATAGAAAAATGCATATGGACACAGACACAAGGTTTCAATCTTCTGGATGTGATCCGCCAGTTTTCCCAGCACCATTTACCAAATAGATTCTCGAGAGGAGCATCTTTAGCAGTGGAAGCCGATTTTGTTCCAGAGGTAGAGTCATCAGTTCCTTCTCGGGGTAGATTTTGTTCATTCAATTCTCCCAATTAAAACTTTACAAAATTTGAAAATTTTGTTAAATGTGTTATTGTATTATACTCATGCAAGGAAGAAAGCCAATTTGTTGAATTGACTAAGTATATTGATTTGTCTTTTTAACTTATTTTGAGAGCTATTTTCCCTGAATGTATTTAGTGAACATGATTTTTTTTGAATGTTCTTGATGAACAATTTCAAAGTTTTTCTTCAATATGTTCAGTTAATATAGCTCTTCTGAATTATCCACTCAACTGCCATTTCCCCACCTGCATTTCAAATTCCCTCTTCCTGCTATACATTGTTTTCCTGTTATACTCCTCGTTTTTTAAAACTCCATAGTATTTATTATGCTTATTATCCTACGGTGGCAAGAATCTTTGTTTTGTTCATTGATATTTCCCAACTGCTTAGAATTGGGCCTGGCTTGTAAAAGGTACCCAGTAATGTTGTTGAATAAATGGGGAGATATTTTTTCTGAATATAACTAAAATTTCTGCATTCTATATAAGATTTCTTAGGTTACACTTATTTTATAAGTTTTTCTAATATATGTCATTTTCCCGTTGTCAGCATTTTAACATTTGCAGTTTTTTTATTTTTACAAATTTCACCAAATGATCAATTAATTAAATGACACATACACTGATTTATATGTAAATCATGGCCATTTTACTATGAATATTTTACTATGAAGTTTAGAAAAATTAGAGATGGTTTAATAGCTTCAGAAAAATTTTATAGAGTTTTAATTGGCATGTTTTCATGGTGCCTTCTTAATTTTTTTTTTTTGAGTTGGAGTCTCACTCTGTTGCCCAGGTTAGAGTGCAGTGGCACGGTCATGGCCACCACAGCCTTGACTTGCTGGGTTCAGGAGATCCTTCTGCCTCAGTCTTCCAAGTAGCCAGAACTACGGTGGCGTGTGTCACCATGCCCACCAATTATTTATTTATTGTAGAGATGAGGGTCTCACCATGTTGCCCAGGCTGGTCTCGTACCCGTGGACTCAGGTAATCCTCTTGCCTCCACCTCCCAAAGTGCTGGGATTACAAGCGTGAGCCATCATGCCTGGCTTCTTAATGGTTTTTAAAGGAATGTTCTTTCCATTTGTGTGTGCCTCGGCTCTGTGCTGCTGCTGGAGGGAGCTAGGGCAGAAGGGGTCCTTAGCAGGGGTGAGGTACTGCCTAGCCCAGCCTGGGTGCTGGTCCTGGGAGGTCAGAGGCTACAGGATAAGATGAACTCGGTGGGGAAGGTTGGCGAGGAGGCAGAGAGCCAGAAAGCTGAGGGCAGGTGGTAGCGTCCGGGACATTCGGCTGTGGCTTCCAACAGACTTGAGGGCCTGCACGTTGTTTCTCAGCACACGTTTTCAAATTGGCTTTCAGTGAATTAACCTGGAGCACCCGTTGCTGTGGAGGAAGACCGTGAAGTCTCAAAATATCTGATAAAAGTTGCTTCAGTCTGAGATGCTAAGTTTTCTAATTATCAGTGCAAACTGGATGAAGTCTAGGTGGGAAGATGCCCTTGAACCTCTAGAGAAAGTTCTCTGTAAATGTGGATGCATTTTAGGTTGCTCACTCGGGTTCCATACCTGATGCTATTTAAGCTGGCTGGCTCAGACTCGTGCAAGGTGCTGCTGACTCCGGGACTGGCTTGTCTGGGCGATGTGTGGGGTTTCTCCTTAGGGGAATACCTAGTCCTCCATTGAGAGACTGTCATGAGCTTGGATTGGAAAAAGGGAGCTCTTCCCCTGCTTTGGGATAGGGAGAGCTGGGTGTGGACTTGGAGGTGAGGGGAGGCCTGGGGATTCCTACCCGCTGACTGTTGTAGACCCCTGAGGCAGACTTGCCCCAGAAAGCTCATGGTTACCTCTTACAATAGCAGTGGGGGGCGTGTGTCTCTGCTTGGATGGAACTAAGGCAAAAGGAGTTGAGATGGCTGGTGAAGCCATCAAGCAGATCTTGAGGAGACTGCCGAGCTGAAGAAAACCTGTGCTGTATGGTGATGTCGTCTGCCAGAGACAACAGACAAGGTGGAGACACATCTAGGGAACATCCCCGCCTTCCCTGGGGATCTCTGAAAATACCTGGGGTTTGGGACAACCTAGTTAAAATATGCATATCCTAGAATCTGCAGGGTGGACACTCAAGGCCATTGCAGTGCAAAGATAATAAGAACTTGCTTTTGTGTCACGGGCTGGGGATAGCTGCTTCCAGCTCTGTCTTGAGTCCCCCAGGCACCAGTGGCATCCCAGAACAGTGCTCAGTTTTCTTTTTCTTTTGTGGGACTTGCTCCTTGCCAGTCCTGCTGGGCACCCAGGACAGTGTCCTTAAAAAGGACAGCAATTTAGCTGCCACAAGGGAACATGTGAGAGGCCCATGCATATCAGACTACATCAGGTCAGGTTGAGCAGTAGATTTGGCCTCTCATAGGGATACTCAGTGGCCAGAGGGCTGCCCCAGTGGCTGGAAGGGATTAGCCATGGCTCTCCTGAGAGGGTGAAAATTTGTGCTTTTCAGGCTGGGCCTGTTTGCTGATAAGGAGGAAGAATTTGGGAATGTCTGGCTCTCCCTCCTCTAAGGGTATGATTGAAGGTCTGTGAATCCTCCAAAGTACTGTGCTAGCCCCAAAGGTGTGATAGTGGGTGAACTTAGAGAAGCTCCAAGGAATGCGGTAAAACCTCTGAGCAGACAGGGCCTTTGCCTTCAGGGAGTGGCTGCTGATCCTGCCAAATGGGTGGGCAGGTGGGAAGGACAAAGAGAATGACATGCTCTTATAGACTCAAAATAAAATCATCCAGGTCCATTCCATGTTAAGGAGGTATTGGGTTGGGGGATTTCTGGCAAGATGGGGGCAATGGGACAGGTTGGACTGTGAGAGTCTCTGCAAAAGTGAGTGTCCATAAAGACTTTTTGAGTGGGTGTGCACCGATAGGTGAGTGAAAGTCTGTCTGAGAGGAGACTCGGATTCGTGCACCAGGGGATCTCCTCTGGAGGTGACTGCAACCACCCACCACCCTGAGATTGGAGCCGCCGGCATGCAGGATCATCTGCTGTTCTTGAGGCTCTCCTGGGAAAAGCCTGCCAAGTACAGCTGATCCTCAGCACCTGGAGCCCAGCCTACACCATCACCTGTGACAGTAAAATGGCTGGAACCCTGGGTCCATGGAGAGAGCAGTCAGGGAGAGCTAGAGAAGAGCCTCACCACCAGTGAGGAAAGGTGGCTGGAGCCATTTTCTATGTCCTGGGACCAGGCAGAGACCTGCATTGCCCCGCCCAGCCCCACCCAGCCTCCATCCTGGGACCTAGAGGTGATCTCATCAGACTCAGAGAGACAGACACCCTTTCCCCATGCTGGAACAGGCACAGGCATGCCAGATCTGAGTGGGAGACGTGACAAACGTGGCAGCCAGCTGGGTGAGTCCAGATCTGATCCACCCTCTCCCACAATAGTTGGTGTGGCATCTGACCAACACGGAGAGCAACCCTATCAGCCTGCACTGAGCACAGAGGGGCGGAGCTGGAGACCAGAGCTGAAAGGAAGTTGAAGTTACAGGAACTGCCTCAGAGCGAGTTTTTGGTTTTTTTCTTTTGCTTGTTTGCTCTGCTTGTTTTTTTGTTTTAGTTTAGCTTTTCTTCTTCTCTCTTTCTGTTTTTGATTATGTTTTCATGCTTGCTTGGTTTCTGCTATTTTATTGCCGTTTACTTTTAGACTTCCTGTTTGTGCATGAGTATTTTTGAGGGTAAGTACATCAATAGGGGTTTTTTGGTTGGTCTGTGTGTTTGTATGATTGCCTGTATGTTTTTGTTTCTTTTACCTTTTCTGTCTTTGTTTGTGTCTCCTTTCATTCTTTTAGTTAGTAGGCCTGTCTGTTTTCCCTCTTATTCTTCTCTCACTCCACCTTCTTCTCGTCCCCCTCCTTCCTTTTCCATGCTTTTCCTTTTTCTTACCTCATTTTGCTTTCAGCAGCAAACCTATACCCTCACTACATGGACAGATTGTAAGGTAGTGGAAAGCGGGTTTCAGGGGGCCACATACCTGTCAGTAGATACTGGTATCTGCACATAGTTTCTGAATCACAGTTCTCCCCCTCAATTAAATCTAAAAACTGCAAAAACTACAGGCTCCCAACCACAGTCCAACTTCAGAATTGAACAGAGCCAGAGGATCCACATAAGAAAGAATAGGAGATTGAGCAAAAAGAAATAAGAGCTATCCCCCATCCCTGAACAACAGAATTAAAGAAGATTTTTTTTTAAAGGGGAGGAAAATCTACACAAATAAAGAAAAACCAAAAGAAGAATATGGGTCTCACAAAGACCCCTGGATGCTCAGCCACTGAGAATACAGATTTTAGAACACAAACAATGAAGAACCCCCAGAATGACTGGTTTCAAACCACAAACCCAGATATCAAGACATTAATAGAGAGAATAAATAGAATTGAGGAGAGACAAGAGGAAAGGTTGAAAGAGTTGATAACTGAGATAACAACAATAAAGAATACAGTGAATGAAATAAATAACAAACTGATAAACATAGAAAGCAGACTTAGCCAAGCAGAAGAAAGAATCTCAGAGCATGAGAACCAAAATATGGAACTAACCCAAACTGTTAAAAACACAGAAAAGAAGCTTAAAATGACAGAACAAAACCTTTGAGAGATGAACAATTATTTCAAGAGGCTGAACCTAGGATTTAATTGGAATTTCCGAGGCAGATAGAGAGACAGAGACCACCCTGGAACAAGCATTCCATGAAATTATCCAAGAAAACTTTCCTCATCTCATCAGTGATGCAACCATTCAAACATAAGAGATTTGGAAAAACCCTGTGAGATAACAAACAAGAAGATTAACTCCTAGACACATAGTAGTTCACCAACACAAAGTAGGTATAAAAGAAAAAGTCCTAAAGGCACCAAGAGAAACAGGTCAGACTACCTACTGGGGAAGACCTAGAATAACAGCAGACTTATCTACAGAAACACTTCAGGCTAGGAGAGCTTGGAGCCCGATCCTCAAAGTTCTCAAAGATAAACAATTTCAACCAATAATTACCTACCCAGCTAAACTAACCTTCATCGGTGATGGAGAATTGAAATCCTTCTCAGACATTCAATCCCTAAGAGCATATGCTACCTCCAGACCAGCTCTACAAGAAATAAATATGAAAGTATTAAACACAGAAGAAAGGAAAAAACAAATGACAATTCCTTTCCCAAGAATGAAGGAAAAAGATTGAAAACACACATAGATAACCCCCAAATCAATAAAAAGACAAGAAACAAACTGTAGCAGCAACAGCAAACTATCTAAGAACCTCATGACAGGGATAATCTCCACATCTCAATAATTAGCCTGAATGTAAATGGACTAAATGAACCACTAAAAGACATAGAATGGCAAAATGGATAAAACATCATGAGACAACAATATATTGTCTCCCAGAGATCATTTCACCAGAAAGAACACTCATAGACTCAAAGCAAAAGGATGGGAAACAAAATTTCAGATGAACAGAACACAAAAGAAAACAGGAGTCACAATCTTAATATCAGACAAAATACCCTTTAAGTTATCAAAAAATTAAAAAAGATACAGAAGTTCACTACGTAATGATAAAAGGTTCAATCCATCAACAAGAAATACCCATCCATCAACAAGAAATATCCACAACAAGCAGATGTGCTCCCTACATAAAAGCACCCACTTTTATAAGGCAGCTTCTACATAAACTTAAAAAAGATATTAGCTGGGCTTGGTGGCTCAGCCTGTAATCCCATGCCTTGGGAGGCGGAAGTGAGTGAATTGCCTGAGCCCGCGGGTTCGAGACCCACCTGGGCAACTTGGTGAGACCTCATCTCTACAATAAATAAAAAAAAAATGAGCCGGGTGTGGTAGGGCGCACCTGTAGTTTTGGCTACTTGGAAGGCTGAGGTGGAAGGATCGCCGGAGCCCAGCAGGTCGAGGCTGCGGTGGCCGGGAGGGGCCACTGCACTCCAGTCTGGGCGAGAGTGAGACTCCAACTAAAAAAAACAAACAAAAAAAGGTATTGACTCTATCACTATCATAGCTGGGGACTTAAGTGCCCCACTCACAACCCTAGACAGATCATGTAGATAAAAAATCAGCAAGGAAATCCGGAACCTCAATGTGACACTTGACCAATCATAATTAATTGATACCTACAGAACACTCCACCCAACAACCACGAAATATACATTCTGCTCATCACCACATGGAACATACTCTAAGGTCGACCACATCTTTGACCATAAATCAGGCATAAACAAATTGCATAAGATTGAAATTCTGCCATGCACCTTCTCAGACCACAGTGGAATAAAAATAAATGTCAACACCAATAAAATTTCCCCCAAATCCACAAAGGCATGTATACTAAACAGCATGATGCTAAACAACTCCTGGGTCAACATGCAAATCAAAACAGAGATTAAAAGGTAACCTGGAAACAAGTGAAAATGAAGAAACATTTGATCAAAACCTCTGGGATGCCATAAAAGCAATACTAACAAGGGAATTCATATCTCTATGAACATACATGAAGAAAATATAAAGATAACAAGGTAGCACCATAAAAATCACCGAGGAAGCTGGCAAAGCAAGACAACCAAAACCCCTAACTTCAGTAGAAGAATTTGGATCACCAAAATAAAAGCCCAAATTCAAGGCATAGAGCACAAAAAGATAATACAAAATATTAATGAAACAAAAATCTGGTTATTTGAAAGGATAAACAAGATTGATGGACTCCTAGCTAGACTGACCAAGAAATAGAGAGAGAAAGCCCAAAAAAAATAATCAGAAATGCAAAAGATCAAGTCATAACTGACTCCAAAGAAATACAAAAGATTATCAGAGACTATGATGAACACTTGTATGGAGACAAATGTGAAAACCTAAAAAAAAATGGAGGACTTTCTGATATCACACAATCTCCCCAGCTTATAATAAGAGGAAATAGAGACCCTAAATAGACCAATAACAATCTAGGAAATTGACTACGTCATAAGAAAACTACCTACAAAAAAAACCCTGGACCAGATGACTTTTCAGGAGAATTCTACAAAACATACAAGGAGGAACTGATATCTATTGAAAGTATTTCAGGCAATTGAGAAAGATGGAACTCTCCCCAAGTCATTTTATGAAACTAATATCACATTGATACCCAAATCAGGTAAAGATCCAACAAAGAAAGAGAACTACAGGCTAATATCCTTGATGAACACAGATGCTAAAACTCTCAACAAGATCCTAGCAAACCGGATCCAACAACACATCTCAAAAATCATCGACCATGACCAAGTAGGCTTCATCCCTGGGATGCAGACCTGGTTAAACATTTGCAAGACCATAAACATAATTAAATACATCAACAGTTGCAAAAACAAAAACCACATGATTATATCATTAGACGTGGAAAAAGCTTTTGGTAAAATCCAGCACCCCTTCTTGATAAAAATCCTCAAACATTTAGGCATAGATGGAACATACCTCAAAATAGTAAGAGCCATCTGAGATACTCACAGCCATCATACTGCTAAACTGAAAGAAATTGGAACCATTTCCCCTGAAAACCAGAACAAGACAAGAATGCACACCCTCACTCCTCCTTTTCAACATAGTTTTGGAAGTCCTAGCTAGAGCAGTCAGTCAAGAGAAGGAAATCAGGGTGTCCAAATAGGAAAAGAGGAAGTCAAATTATCCCTCTTTGCAGATGACACGATTCTATATCTCACAACCCAAGAGAACCTGTCAAAAACCTCCTTGTACTGATAATGGACTTTGGCAAAGTCTCAGGGTATAAAATAAGTGTGCAAAAGACTGTCACATTTATACATCCACAATATACAAACAGAAACCCAAATTAAAAGCACAATCCCATTCATAATAGTCACACACAAAAAAATCAAATACCTTAGTATCTTCCTACCCAGAGGCATGAAAGACCTTTACAACAAAAACTGCAAAACACTGCTCAAAGAAAAGATGGCACAAACAAATGGAAAAATATTCCATGCTCATAGACTGGAAAAATCAAGATTGTTAAGATGTCCATCCTACCCAAGGCAAGCTACCGATTTAATGCAATACTCATTAAATTACCAGCAGTATTCTTCTCAGACCTGGAAAGACAATATAGGAATTCATATGGAAACATAAACGACCATGAATCACCAAAGCAATCTTCAGCCAAAAACAAAAACAAAAACAAAGTAGAAATTATCACACTCCTAGACTTTCAACTTTTTTATAAAACTACAATAATCAAAATAGTCTGGTATTGGTACAAGAACAGGCGTATAGACCAATGGAACAGGATGGAGATTCCAGGAGGAAAACCTCAATTTCTCAATTAACTCATCTTCTAGAATGGTCTTGAACCAACACTGGGGAGAGGAGGACCTATTCAGTAAATGATGTTAGGAAAACTGACTGACCACATGCAGAATATTAAAGCAAGATCCCTACCTATCACCATACACAAATATTAACTCTAAATGGATCAAAGAGCTAAAGGTAAACCCTCATACTATAAGAACCTTAGAAAATGTAGGAGATACCCTTGTGGAAATTGGAACTGGCAACCAATTCCTGATCAAAACCCCAAGTGCCTACGCCTAAGAGATGAGATAGACAAGTGGGACCTCATCAAACTGACAAGCTTCTGCAAAGTCCAAGAAACCATCAAGAGAATGGGGAGAGAGCCCATAGACTGGGAAAAAAAATATTTGCCAACTGTATATCTGACAAAGCCTAACATCTAGGATCTACAAGGAACTCACGTGTGCCAAAAAGAAAAAAGCAAACAGCCCCATTACAATGTGGACAAAAGATATGAATAGACACTTCTCAAAAGAAGATATACAAGCAGCCAACAGATACATTAAAAAATGCTCAGCCTCACGGGTCATCAAAGAAATGCAAATTAAAACTACACTGAGATACCACCTAACTCCAGTCAGGATGGCCATGGTCAACAATTCAAAAAACAACAGATGCTGGAGAGGGTGCAGTGAATAGAGAACACGTCTACACTGTTGGTGGGAGTGTAAACTAATACTACCTCTGTGGAAAACAGTTTGCAATTCCCAAGAGATCTAAAAATCAACCTTTCATACGACCCCACAATCCCCCTACTGGGAATCTACCCAGAAGAACTCAAGTCACTCTATGAAAAAGATACCTGCACACGTATGGTTTATTTTAGCATTGTTCACAATAACAAAAACGTGGAACCAACTGTGCTGCCCATCCAAAGAGGACTGGATAAAAAAATGTGGTCTATATATATGATGGAATATAATGCAGCCATAAAGAATGACAAAATCATGAACTTTATAACAACCTGGATAGATTTAAAGCTTACAATACTGAGTGATCTTTCACGGAAACAAAGAACTGAGTATCACATGTTCTCATAAGCGGACCTTGAACACTGATCGTAATAGTATAAGAAAAGGTTTGGCAGTAGCGGGAAACTGCCGGGGGTGTGAGACATGGGGGAGGCGGGGTTGGCAGTACTGGGAATCTGCCAGGGGAGGGTGAGGGGCACACCTCATCAGCAAGGGCACCGCAAAATGAACATATGTATACCTAACTCCAAATTGTAGCCCACATCTTTGAAATAAAAATGCTAAAATTAAAAAAGAGGCATTGGGTCATTTCAAAGCCATGTCTAAAACATCTTCCTTATTTCTCCTGAAATGTAGCATACAGAGTGTGAAATGAACATATGGATCACTCTAGCAAAGGGTCCTCTCTTTTTTCTGAAACGCACTTGATACACGCATCTCATTGCAGAGGGTTTTCACTGTGACAGATAATGGAGGAGCCCTTTATGCCGGGATGAGGAATTCCTTTATTGCAACTTCCTTAATATTTTCCTCCGTATAGGCAGGTCCCAAGAGTCAGCCCAGAAGGGTGTTTTAATGCCCCCTTACAGATGATAAAACTGAGGCTACGTGAGGTGAATTGACTTCAGACATTCATCCAGTAAGTCAACTTGCAAATACTAACAGACTTTGACTCCCAGCGAGGCATGTGCTCGGCCCCAGGTGTATACTGGTGAGTGTATGTACAAGCCCAGCCTTTAGACGTGTGTAATCACGGACACTTTATAGTCAAGTAGGCATGGAATATGAGGTGCCCGTTAGAATCCCCCGGGAACTTTTGAAAGAGCCAGTGTTCTGAGTCACTCTGAAGATCTTCTGAATTAGAGCCTCGGGGGTGGGTCTGGGAAATAATAGTTAAAAAATAAATTTCCCAGCTGGTTCCGAGGCTGTCCTAATTAGTAAATGCAGGTCTGGATTTACAGGGCGAACTCATGGGCAATGACACTTAGCCTGTGAAAATTGATAAACGCTACCCTGAGGGCACGGCAGTGTCCTTCAGGTCCCCAGGCAAGAAGCCTACCCAGGGTTGACGGGTCCGGGAGGGCTTCCTGGAGGGAGGGGACATCCAAGGGTGAGGAGTCATGGTTGGGTGCGACAGGGGTGGTGACGGTCATGGGTCAGAGACTTTGCTGGGGGAAGAAGCAACCTGTGTAGATTTGAAGACTCATCAGAGCCTGAAGCTCAGGGAAATTGAGAGGCTCAGGGGGGCTTGGCGGCAGCGGTGGCCGCTGAGACCATAGAGCCAGCCCCTTGTCTGGAGATCACGGTCTAGTTGGCCATGTGGCCCGAAGGGAGGACTCAAGCCTGATTCCCAGGCTCATGTTATGCATCGACGTGTCTTTCCTCTTCATGCTGCCCCAGACAATCTCCTTGAAGAACGTGAGCACACACAGATGATGCAGTGATAGGTAGGGTGAGACTTGCACTTAGCCGTGTGATCCCAGAGACCAGACGTGATAGGGGCAGCAGGCCCTGGATTCACATCCGGGATCATCGCTTGTGAAGCTTCACCTTGCTCACCTGGAGTCCTCCTAGCATTGTCATGATGGTGACACGCGTCAGCATGTGTAATGTTTTTGGGGCTGTTCCTCGCACTGGAAATCCTCAGTGTGTATTTGCCATGATTGCTGCTGCTACTCTTTCTAGGCTTTCCGTGTGGCAAACAGCAGGAGTTTTGGAAACAGGCCGCTTCGACAACCCATATTTCATTAGCGCTTCATGGAAGGCTATGGATCAGGAGGAACAAAGATAGAGAGAAATCTGCTCAGCTATGCTCTCCTCTGAGAAGCTTTTAGTAAGTCTCTGGGCCCTGACCCAGGCAGCGTTAACAGTCTTCCTCTTGGACCCAGGAGGAACATGTGAGTCCTGGGTCATATTTAGGGAGATCTTTCTCATAAGCGTTCACTTCCGTGCCAGGCTGGAGCTATCTGAGGACTTTTAGAGGGCCTGGACCAGGTCTTATTAATTTTATATTATCCCCAGCATCTGCCCCAAGTTTCATCTTATTTATTTAGTGAATATATGAATAAGCAGACTTTTTAATGCTTATCCCCGATTAAGATCATATCATAGTGGAGAGAGGAGAAAAATTAACCTAGCTTCCTCAGTCTTATCCAAAGTCTTACTTGTTCTCTCTGAACGTGAATCTTCCTTACAAAGGTGTACCCTATACAATTCCTCTAGTTTTGAAGAAATGCTCTCTCGGAGACGGACATGGAAGGCCTGGGCTGATTCCCCAACCTGTAATCAAGTGTATGTATAAAGATAGCAGTGTTGTTATACAATTTAATTAGTACATCATTCAGACATTTGGACCAATGCCTGGTTCTTCTTCTTCTGTTTTTTTTTTTTTTGCATGTTCATTTAGCTTTTAGTCTAACTCCCACGTGAAATAAACAAAAAGGCTAATTGCTTTTGGATTTTAACACTGAGTGAAATACCTGGATTCATTATGTGAATCATATTTTATAGATGCATTAAGGGTTCTACTGGTAAATGAAAAATTCCAAGATGACAGCTGTAATACTTAGAGCGAGGCAATTGAAAGGTTTGGGCTCCCAGAGGCAGCATAAGAATCCATCTGACACGTTGCTAGTTTTCATAGCAACATAAAATGTTTGCACACTGATGAGAACATTGTCTCAGGATGATAGGAGTTTTTATCTCCCCAGCAGTGGTGTGCTGATACATGTGTAAGAACCGGCTCTTCCGGAAAAAAGAAAAAGCCCGGGTGTGTAGTGTTCACCCGTTTCCCCAGTGTACACGTTCCTTCCACCAGGGCTGGTTTTAAGCTACTAACTAGGAGTTGAGAAGAAACACACGAAGTGGATGCTCCTCGGTGCATGCGAGCTGGCTCAGCACACCGTTGCTTCCTGGCAAAGTGGCAGAGTGAGGCCCGGACTCAAGTCGAGTGGGGTTTTCACTGGTTGTGCAAGACGTGAAGGGTGGGGGTGGGGAGCGCAGTGGCTCTCTCATCCTGAGCACCTTAGGGGCCAGCCAGAGGTGGGGTTCCTCTCCCGCTTCCTTCGGAATGATGAGGGGGGATGAAAGGGACTGGCTTCCGTCTTGCGTTTTCAGGTGTTGCTCGAGACAGCACGGTGTAGGATGTACGCGTGACCTCTGCTGGCAGATGGACTGTTCACCACCATCTGCTTTCCACGTCCATGTCACGAAGGATCATCTGGGGGAGTAGAGAGAGTGTGACTGGCTTTAAACACGTCTGTGATTGGTTTTGAAAGCACTGGGCACAGTGTGTGACACGCAGTAAATGGCAGTTGTTTTCTGCGGACTGAGGTGATACCCAAAGGAGGAGGGAAGATGGGACTTGCCTTCGTCCAGTGCTCATTGCACCCTTGGTATGCCCAGTGTTCTGCTTGGTGCTGGACTATAGAGAAAATTCGGGCCTGGGCCTTGCATCTGGGGGCTAGTAACCTCCAGGTCATCTCTGTGAGTGTGATTTGGTTTGGTCACAAGACTTTCCTCTCTCTCATTTCCCACGATGGTAGCTGTGTTTTATTCCAGTCAGAGTTTTGGGGCCCAGCTGCCTGGAAGCAAAGGTGCAGGCCACCTGGGGCAAATGGCAGTTTCTCTGGGGGTCTTCTAGGCATGGTGGGTCCTCCACAAATCTAGAGGTTTAAGTCTGTCAGCCATGGGGCCAGCATGGTCATCTGGCAGCTCTCCTGACTAATGATTGCAGCATACCAACAAAACAGAGCCTCACCTAAGCCTCGGAGAGACATTTGTGACAATGACAATAACCTGTGTGATGCTGTCTCTTGTCCCATGCCAGCCTTTGTGCTGAGCATGTTATGCCCCTTATCTCGTTTTGTCCTTACACCTCCACTGTGGAGTTCAGCTTCTTGTACAGAACGTTCTGTTGAGTTAATTCTGGAATGTGCATATGATGATTGGACTCCCAGATCCAAACTTTTTATCCTCGTATCATCTCACCTCTCTCTAAGCCTGGAAAATGGACGTCGCAACTTATATTCCCAATGGACATCACATATGGATAAACCCTGTATGTCTTCAAGTCCCTTGTCCGACTTTCCTATCTACTGCGGAGGGCCTGACCCTGGAAGTGTCCTTTTGGGCCCTGCTTGAGGGAATTCAGATAACTACTCCTTCTCCACCCCATCTGACTATGTCCTTCCAAGACAGTTAAATTACATGCCTTTACTTCCATATATAATATGCTGGTGGAATAGTCCTTCTACTAGTTTCCCAGAAGGTTCGATGAATTTAGAGTCCAAAAGTTTCCAGAAACTAACCACTGCCTACGATTGAACTGGTTCAAGTTCAAAGAGATGATCTTCTTGCCAAATACCCAACCGAATTCATGAACACTTACAAAAATCATTGTGACAGAAAAACTTAAAGCTTCCGTAGGGGAAAACAATGAATTTAAGGAACTGGGCTGGTGAACTTCTGTTTTGAAAACACACTGGCCTTGGCAGAGAGTAGAGAACACGCTGGAAGGGTGAGATACGGAGATGACTTCAGCATCAAGCAGAGAAATAGACCCATGGTCTCTGAGGGCTCTGTCGAGTGTCAAGTTCTAAGTCATTTGTGCCACCCTTGTGGTCAGCAATCTGCAGCAGGGAGGGCCAAGGCTGTGGAAGGGGCAAGGTCAGGGTTCACAGCTGAAGTCCGCCACCCTGACGGAACCCGGAGAACTGCTGTCCCAGGATGTGGCAGTCCTGGGACCAAAAACACATGCTCCACTGTTTGACCTGCTGCTCTCATTTTCTTGGCGAAGATGGTAGAATAGGTGAGGACATGGGCCTTCTCTTCTCTTTCTCTTTCCCAAGGAAGGAATCATTTTCCCTCCTGTCTCAACAAAAGGAGGGAACATGGGAAAATTGTCACGTCGTAAAATACCCCCTTTGGTGCCTCTGTGTCTTCACTTTTCATGCCTCTTTCACACCATGCCACCCCATCTGCCTGCCTGGGCCCCTCAGCCTTCCCCAGGGCATGGTCTTTTATCACCATTCATTTCTCAGCATCCGTGGCCTTGGTGAGATGTCAGAGAGCAAAAGAAGAGCTAGATGTGAACGGCAAGCAGAATGTTTATATGTTAAAGACACAATAGATCCTGCAGTGTGCATGCACGAGACAGTAAGGGATTATCTTAGAACCTCTCTAAGACCATGGACCCAGGTCAGCTTCCTAATGGAACGCCACTTACTCTAGCCTTTGTCCTACTTTTTACCGCAGGGTATTTTTGATTCGGTAACTAACCTCAGCCTGACATTAGGGCTGCCTCCACCCTACTCCCACTATACAGAAATCTCAACAGATCTGAGAACTGACTCTTGGGAGCTGTGACAGATTTACAAGAACTGAATCTCTAGCATTTCTTATCTTCTCCAAGACTATAGATTTACCTGAGCTAAAACAAAACAACTTTATCAAGGCATAATTGACAAACAATAAACTGCATGTTTAAAGTATTTAATTTTTTTCTTCCACATTCTTTTTATTTTGTTATAGAGGTATGGGGTACAAGTGAGGATTAACTACACAAGTAGGCTGCATGCAGGTGAAGTTTGGGCTTCTAACTGGCCCTGGTAAAGTATTTGAAACTATTACTCAGTCAAGATAATCAATTTCATCATCCCCAGAAGTTTCCTGGAACCCTACTGTCCCCACCATTCCTCCCCTCCCTCTCCCACTATCACCAAGCAACTACTCATTGGTTTTGTGTCACTATACTGTAGTTTGAATTTTCAGGTATTAATGTAAGTGGATTCATATAATAGGCACCCTTTTTTGTCTTGCTTCAGCATAATTATTTTAAGATTCAACCCTGTTGTATGTATATCAGTAGCTCTTTTTTATTGCTTAGTAGTATTCCACTGTGTGAATATACCACCCGTTTTCCATCCATTCTCCTGTTGATGGATGCTTGAGCTGTTTACACTTCTTGGCTCTTAAAACAAAGTTTCTGTGAACATTTGTGTACAAGTCTTTGGTCATGTGCTTTCATTTCTCTTGGGTAAATGTCTGGGAGTGCAATGGCTAGATCTGTTGATAGGTGTGTGTTTAACTTTTTAAGAAACTGCCAAATGTTTTCTAAAGTGGTTGAGTCAGTTTTAGCCATCGTTGAATGGTGGTTTCAGTTGCTTCACGTTCTCGCCAACATTTGCTATGGTCAGCCACTTTAATTTCGGATATTCTAATATGTGAGCAGTCGTATCTCATTGTTTTAATTTGCATTTCCTTAATTATTAATAATGCTTCATTTTTTCCATGTGCTTATTTGTCATCTGTATATCTTCTTTGGCGAAGAATCAATTCACATCTTTTGTCCATTTTTAAATTGGGTTGTTTTCTTATTATTAAACTTTAGGTTTTCTTTATTTATTCTGGATGCAAGTCCTTTACTAAATAAGTGATTTGCAAATATTATCTCCCTGTCTGTGGCTTGTGTTTTCATTCTCTTAACTGTATCTTTTGAAGAGCAGGGTTGTTAATTTTGATGAAGCTCATTGACATTTACAGAAGATCAGAAGTTTTTGGGGAACTAAATCAGCATACTACTGCCAGGTTATCATGAAAGGGATAAATCAATATGAAAGAAAAAGAGGGAAGGAGCCTTCAACATTCTATGGGAAGGAACCAAACTGAGAAAACAACTCATCCGCAAAGACCATTCCTGAAAAAGGAGGGATGACTCGGAGAGCAGAAACAGGATCCCAGGTGACAGAAACAAAAACACTTCCAACATTTGACTGGCTGGATTTTATAATTGCTGTGGACTAGTCACTTTTTGTGCCTTTGTACTTCCCTTCTTTGAACAGAAATGTCCGTGAAAGTTGGGTTATGCCAGTCCCACCATTGTGTGGTGGGTGTGTGGAGACAGTTAACTTGGCCCTTTAATTTTACAGATCTATAGATCAAGAAGATCTCTACCTGAGAAGCTGTACCTGAGGAATTACACTCAAGGAATCTCATGTGCACTTGATTTAGGTAAAGACAGACTGGACTTGTAGCCAAGGTTGTAATGGAAAGATAATTTTAGGGTTTTTGGGAGGAGGTCACTGCAGCCTTATGAATCACTGGGGCCGGAGGGCAGACAGTGACCTCTAAAATGGCCTCCAGTGACTGCATCCTGGCATTTTTGCCTTTTTTTTGAGTTGGAGTCTCACTCTGTCGCCCAGACTGGAGTACAGTGGCCACTCCCGGCCACCACAGCCTCGACCTGCTGAGCTCCGGCGATCCTTCTGCCTCAGCCTTCCAAGTAGCCGGAATTACAGGCATGCACTACCACGCCCGCTTGGTTTTTTGATTTATTGTAGAGATGAGGTCTCGCTGCCCAGGCGGGTCTCGAACCTGCGGGTTCAGGCAATCCACTCATCTCAGCCTCCCAAAGGCACGGGATTACAGGCTGAGCCACCGAGCCCGTATTTTTGCCTTTGTATAATTCTTTCTGTATGTGAGCTGGGCCTAGTGACTTTCTTCTAACCAACATAATCCAGCAGATGTGGTGGGACATCACTTCCGAGATTAGGTTACAAAAAGACTCTGATTTCTAGCACGCTGGTTCTCTTTTGCTTTCTCTTAGAGCTCCTACTTTGAAGGAAGCAGGTTGCCACGTTTTGAGGAGTTCTACAGAGAGGCCTATGTCGCAAGAAACTTATGCACGGCCAGCAAGGACCTGAGGTCCATGAACAACTACATGTGTGAGTTTAGAAGGAGACTCTCCTCCAGTCGAGCCATTTATTTATTTGTTTGTTTGTTGAGTTGGAGTCTCACTATGTTGGCCAGGTTGGAGTGTAGTGGCATGCTCTTGGTCACCACAGCCTCAACCTGCTGGACTCAGGCAATCCTTCTGCCTCAGCCTTCCAAGTAGCTGGAACCACAGGCGTGCGCCACTGCGCCTGGCTAGTTTTTTTGATTTATTGTAGAGACGAGGTCTTGCCAAGTTGCCCAGTCTGGTCTCGAAGCCCTGGGCTCAGCAATCCTCTCGTCTCGACCTCCCATAGTGCTGGGATGACAGGCGTGAGTTACCATCTGGCCTCAGATGAGCCTTGATATGACTGTAGTTCCCTGGTTGATACCTCGATTTCAGGCAACATAGCCACAGCATGGAGCAGACTCGGATTCCACCCCTCTAGGATGCGGCAGGCTGGAGAGTGGGTCTAGCTTAGGTACCCACAGAGCTGAGTGAAAAGAAAAAAAAGCAAGGGAAGAAAGTCTTAGGATGAACGCTCATGACTTGACAGAGAATGGAATCTGGCGTTTTATTCGAGGACAATTAGCTGTTTCTGTTTCTTACACACACAGGTGCCTGAGGGGGACTTGTCCTTCAGGCCAGGGTCAGCATGTTGAGAACTTTCTGCAAGGACTGAGCTGCCTGAATGGCCATCAAAACATTTTCTCCTTCATTCAAACTGAGCTTGTAATGATGGTAGCATAAATATGTGATATTTGCTGGATAAAAACCACAGAATTTCTTTCCTTGAAATAGACAGCTTTTACTTATAAGTTAAGGAGCCCATTCTATAACGAGTAACTATTAAAAACCATGAATTCAAAAATTTAAATTTTCTTTCAAATACCTTTAACTCTACTAAGTGATTGAGGCTGGGCATACCTTATAATTGGTATCTCCTTACAGCTAATTTTTTTTTTCTTTTTTTTCTGAGCAGAAGTCTCACTCTGTTGCCCAGGCTGGAGTGCAGTGGCACACTTAGTCTTTGATGGGTACTGAAACTCAGAAAGCACTACAATTAAACTCCTTTAAGCACAAGTTTTAGAATCCAGGCTTGCCATGGAGTCTGCAATGACTGTGTGACCAATTAGTCAAGTTATCAAAGTTTCACTATGTAGAGCTCAATTTTGCAGCAAACATTCTTTCCAAATTATTATGATTGCTCTTCTTTCAGGTTGCTAGTAAAAGTTATTTCCAAACATTTCACACCTCTGGGCTGCTGAGCCAGCTGACATTTGCTGGAGAGAAATGGCATGAAAGTGGTATGTGTGAGTGGCAGGTGAACTAGGGTTCGGAAGAACACTTGTGTACAAGATGTTACGTGGACAGAGACTTTCATTTCTCTTGGGTAAATGTCTGGGAGTGCAATGGCTGGATCTTACCACAGGTGTATGTGGAACTTTTTGGGGAACTTCCAAACTTTTTCCAAAATGACCAAAGCATCTTCTGTTCCCACCGTCATTGCATGGGAATTCCCACTGGTCCACATTCTCACCAGTACTTGCTGTGGTGATAATAAGATGGCCAAGAAATTTAGATTTGGGGTCTTTCACTCAAGAAAGACAGGTTCTCAGCTGAACTCTAGCAACCCCCTCCTGGCCATTGAAATATTGTTTCCTGTTCCTTGTGGGGCAAGATGATTTCATGAACCATTTGTTTTATACACTGTGCAAGCCACCTTCCCCAGTGCTGCCACAGAGCAATAATGGCTACCACTGGGGAGTTTTTGTGGGTGTGCGTTTCAGAGAAGCAGGTGCCAAGACGGGATTCGCATGTGCAAGGATTTTATTCGAGGAAACCCCTGTGCGAGAGAACACGGGGCGGGTATTGGGAAAGTTGGGGAGAGTCATGAGACCCAAATGCAAGTTCATTCTGAGTACAGGAGAGAGGGAAGGAATGCTAGGCAGAAGCAACCCAGGCGACTGTGCAGTCTAAGATCTGCAAGGCCAGCAAGGAGTCCTGGAGCCAAAGGACTCCTCGAAAGGACTCTAAGGTAAGGGTCTGCCCTAGAATCTCCACCATATTCAGCCATCGGTTGAAAGTAGCCCATGGGAAGTGTGGCCTCAGCCCCTGTAGGTGGAAGTCTTCAAGGCATCCTCACAGCCTTGACAATGGATTTACTGAGGCCAGGTCATCTAGTGCTGAGTGAGACAATGCATCTGACCCCAGGTACTTGTTATATACAGGGCATTTTCCCAAGGTACTTCTTTGATGCTGTCAGCACCTAGGCCATGACCCCAGGGGCACGCTGGATCTACTGCTGGGCAGGCCAGAAGTCCTGGGGAGTCATAACACCCCTGGAAATAGTCTTCAGCCAGTGATAAATGAGAATTGGTGGTAAACACTCCAGTTCCTTGTCTACTGGACAGGGAGGGCATCACTGAGTTGTGTCGTTCATTCATGTTGTTGTACATTGAGTTGTGTAGTTCAGCCATAGTTGCCCACTCTAATAACCTTCACACAAACTCATCCTGTGTTGACTTCTTACCTCTTCCTGTCTCACTTTTCCACATCCCTACCTTTCTGCTGTCTGGAATCACCTCCCAAATAAACGACTGGAATTCAAATCCTTTTGTGTCTACATCTGGGCCCCCAACCCAAGACAATATTGAATGTGGTCCATCCATGATCCTGGCTCTCAGCAGTAACACATCTGAGAGCTGACTATGTACTAAGTGCCGTGAAAACACTTTGTCAAGCTCTCGTCCTGTTTCCTGTCTGATATTACTGCTGCCAGTTGGGCCAGCTATGGGGTGTTGGTGAGAAAGCACAGATGTTTAGTCTGCCACTTCTGCCAAGGGTCATCTCAAGGGTCCACTCTGGCCTCTAGCCATGGGACTGACTGATGTGTCCCATGAAAAATAAATAGCCCTAGAAGACTGTAGTGCCACCTGTAAGAGATACAGTGTGAAGGCAAGGGCTTGGCACTTGGAAATGAGAGATGTGTCTGGCGGCCCTGGTCTTGACATTGACCATCTATGGGTTAAGCAGGTCATTAAACACTGTGCAATTTGGTTCCTTCATCTGTAGTGAAGGGGCTAGGCTAGGTCAGCTTTTCTCATGATTTATTCTTTAGAAACAATGGCTTTTCTAGGTGTTTTCTGAAATAGAATTTCTTGCTTAAACAAATGTGGGAAATTTCCTGTTTTTTCAAGACTGAATAGAATTCCATGTTATACATATATACAACATTTTAAAAATCCATTCATCCTTTGATGGACACGTAGGCTGTTTATATATCTTAGCTATTGTGAATAATGCTGCAATGAACATTGGGGTGCAGACATTCTTCAGCATGCTGATTTCCTTTGAATGTATACCCAGTAGTGGGATTGCTGGACTGTATGGTAACTTCATTTTTAGGTTTTTTTTTTGAGAAACCTTCATTCTCTTCTCCAAAATGACTGACTGTACTAATTTATAATAACCACCAACAGTGTATAAGAGTTCCTTTCTCTTGACATTCTCACCAACATTTGTTATCTTTCCTCCTTTTGATTACAGCCAATCTACTAGGTGTGAGTTGATATCTCATTGTGGTTGCACTTCCCTGATAGAGATGCTGAACATTTCCCCCCCCCACGCATTTATTGGTCATTTGTATGTCTTCTTTTGAGAAATGTCTGTTCAAGTGCTTTGCCCATAGGACATTATGCTAAGTGAAAGAAGCCAGGTACACAGAGACGAATACTATATGATCCCATTTGCATATAGAATCCAAAAAAGTCAAAATCCAAGAAGCAGAGAGTAGAATGGTGATGGCCAGAAGCTGAAGTGGGGGAGGGGAAATATTGGTCAATAGACCCAAAGTTTCAGTTAGATAGTAATAAGTTCTGGTGTTCCATTGAACAGCAAGGTGACTAAAGTTCATAATAACACATTTTATATTCCCAAATAACTGAAAGAGAAGATTTTAAATGTTTCCACCAAAAATAAATGATGGATATTTGATGTAACATATATGTAAATTACTCTGATATGGCCATTCCACAATGTATTCATGTATTGAAATATCACTTTATACCCCATACATATTATTTGTCAATTAAAAATAAAATAAGCGAAAACTCAAATGTGGGAAATGCTCCTTACCAAAGTCTCTTCTTGTAGATTCACAGCACACATATACACACTAAGACTATGAGAGGTCTTGCACTAATTACATCTTTTCAATATTGTTTAACTGTACTAGTTTGTAATACCACCAATAGTGTATAAGGGTTCCTTTATTTTGACCACAGAATTCCTTTTAGGCCCAGTACCTATTAGCATCATGCAGAATTACTGTCAAAAGAGGTGTTACTGGACTGATTACGGAAAGACTCTTCAGGGGTGACATTTGAGTGAGCGGAATGCTTGTAAATAGAGGTATAAGCAGAATTCATGGGAGGTCACAAGAGGGAGAAATACATTTGAACTGGAGATTCAGAGAAAAAAACGGCATTTGAACTAGGTCTTTCTTCAGGAATAAGAAAGCTTTTGACAAATGAAGAACATGAAGCAGAGATTCCAGGAAGAGGTGATGGGTATGCCATGGTTAAGGAAAGTTTAGTGGGGTTAGAGTATAGGTTTGTGGAAGAACAGTTATGAAAAGAGGCTGAGAACAAAGTTTGAGGCCAAACCCCATGGGTGTGCTTTGTCATTCTTTTTTCCTCAGCACTGCTCTGCTCCTGAGGGTAGTAAGCAGGCTTGTGGTCACTTTGCGCAAATGATGGGACAGGGAGATGACGTGGCTGGACGGGGCATTGCAGGAACAGCAGTTTTCAGAGTAGAGACCAGAGGCTCTGTACTCTGCTTCTCTGCTTCAATCGGTATAGGCGCAGGTGTGAGGGCCATTTGTTTCTTGAGTTCTGTTTTTATATTTTATTTTTTTTGAGTTGTAGTCTCATTCTGTCACCCAGACTGGAGTGCAGTGGCTGCTCCCAGCCACTGCAGCCTCGACCTGCTGGGCTCCGGCGATCCTTCCGCCTCAGCCTTGCAAGTAGCTGGAACTAGAGGCGCGCGCTACCACACCCAGCTGATTTTTTTGACTTATTGTAGAGATGAGGTCTCGCCAAGTTGACCAGGTGGGTTTCGAACCCACGGGCTCAGGCAATCCACTCACCTCAGCCTCCCAAAGCGTGGGATTACAGGCTGAACCACCGAGCCCAGCTTGAGTTCTGTTTTTACCGGCTGTTATGGTCTCCCCCAAATTCATATGTTACAATCCCAGTCCCCAATAAGATGGTATTTGGAGATGGGGCCTTTGAGAGAGAGAGAGTAGAGACTTTAGGCTGGGATGAATGCCCTTTTAACAAGATAGTTCAGAGAACTATCTGCCTCTTCTTTTCTCTCTGCTCTCCACCATGTGAGGATACAAGAAGACAGCCATCTGAAAACCAGGGAGAGGGCACTCACTGGAGCTCAGCCATGCTGGCATCCAGACCTTGAACTTTTCAGCATCCAAAACTGGGATAAATTTCTGTTATTTAAGTCGTACAGTCTATGGTGTTCTGTTGCAGCAGCCCAAGCCGACTAAGCCTTAGTCTTCAGAAGCCTGGTGGACATATCTTTGCTTGCCTCTAACCCATTCCCTCCTATCCTAGTAATAGCCTTCGCGTTTTCTTGGGGGAGAACCTTTCCCCAAACCCTGAAGCCATGTGATTGAAACTGCCTACATAAAATTAAAATTGGGCCATGGGGTAAAACTGTAAAAGATACCTGAGCTCTAAAAAGCTTCAGCTGTGGTTAGACCTCAACAAACCCATTGCTTCTAGGTTTGCTTTCACTCCGATAGAGGCCCGTTGATTAACTTCATCTATGTGCTGACCTCCGAGATGAAACGCATTCTCCCTTAAGCAATGGGTAAGACTGCATAGGCACAAAAGCAGAGTTTGATTCTATAAAAAAGATACCTGCACACGTATGTTTGTTGCAGCTCTATTCACAATAGCAAAAACATGGAACCAACCATGTTGCCCATCGCAGTTGGACTGGATAAAAAAATGTGGTACATATACACAATGGAATATTATGTAGCCATAAAGAAGGACAAATATATATATGGATTTTGCAGCAATTTGGGTGGATTTGGAGTCGATCATACTCAGTGATTTATCACAGAAACAAAGAACAGAGTTCCATATGTTCTCACCCATAAACGGACCTTGAACAATTATAATGCTATAAGAAAGTGATTGGCAGTAGTGGGAAAATGTCGGGGAGGAGGTTGGGATTGGCAGTTGAGGGGAACTGCTAGGGGAGGGAGGGGCATATCTCATCATCAAGGGTACCTGCATGATCAATGTTTATATTCCTAACCCTGAAATGTACACATCTTTATAATAAAAGTTTTAAAAAAAGAGAAGTGACTCCAATCTCCAGGGACCCCACTTCTTCCATACCTTCTTCCTAAACGACCTCTATAATAGCTCGCTGCCCAAGGGCTGGTAGCTGGTGGTCACGACTTGCTTTATAAGCCTACTGTAAAACCTGACATTTGAGATGTTTTTCAGCCTTTGTACTCTGACAGATCTGAGGCCCCACCCGAGGCCCCACTCAGGCCCAGAACACACACCAGAAGCTGACTGCAATGGTCTTGTGATGCTGCTTTTCAGAAATCTGCTCTGAAGGCAATTTTGACACCCCAGGATATCAACAAATCAGCAGCCCTTAGCCCCCTGCCTGTCAAATTCTCTTGAAAAACCTTAGCCTCTGCATTCTCGGAGCGGTTAATTGAGAAATATCTCCTATCTTGCTCATTCAGCTGCTTTGTGATATGAAACACTTTTCCCACTGCAATGGCTGCATCACGTCTTGGTTATTCTGGGCAGCAGGCATAAGAATGCAGTCAGGCTAGAACATGGTCTACTTTGCTCTCCAACTACAGAGCGGTCATATGACCTAGCCCTGGCCAATCAACGTATCCTATTCAGGGATGGGAATGCATACTGAGCTAGTCCAAAGGGGCTTATTATGGGACCTTGTTTTTGAGTGATGGGGACAAAAGCTCTTTGTCAGTCCTCAGAATGTGAGGCTAGAGATGCTGTAGGCTTCACCTGGAGACAACAGCAAAGGGAGAAGTCAATGCAGAGAAATGGCAAGGTGGAAAGGGAGAGGCTGAGTTCTGTACATGGGTCAATCATAATAGCTTAAGCAAATGAACAATTTGTTTTTTAACTAAACACTTTGAGAGCTAATGAGGTAGGTGGGATGAGTGCTAGCATTTCTTTGTCAGAGACTGAATCTCAGGCTGGAGTGCAGTGGCACAAACGTGGCTCACTGTAGTCTTGAACTCTTGGGCTCAAGCAACGCTCCTGCTTCAGACTCCTAAGTAGCTGGGACTACGGGCATGTGTCACCTCACCCAGCTTATTTTTCGTTCTTATTTTTTTATAGAGATTGGTCTGTGTTACCTAGACTGGTCTCAAACTCTTGGCCTCAAGCAATCCTCCTGCCTCAGCCTCCCAAAGCACTTGGAGTGCAGGTGTCAGTCACTGCATGTGGCTTGGTATTTGCTTTTGATGAAGACTGGTCTCTATTTTAATGAGGTGTAAACATGAGGCAATTTCTCGGAATTCCTGGAGCACCTAGAGAGTTTTGTTATCCTGGTCAGGGCTCAGTGAGGATCTCAAAACTAAAAGAGAGACAGATAAAAAAGAGATATAACAACGATAGGGTGGGGGGAAAAGGATAAGAGGGGAGAGGGAGTGGGGTAGGGAGGGGAGAGAGAAGAAGGAGAAGGGGGAGGAGAAAGAGAGGAAAACATTCCCAGTTGTAGCTGATTTACAAAACAATAGCTCTGCTAAAATGCCAAGGGAAAAAAAAGACCTGATCTCTTCTTCTGGAATTATATCTTCTCTTTGTTCCTCATTAAGTCTCTCTCATCCCTTCTTCATTTACTCATCTGCTCTTATTTCTGTTGATGTTATTTACTGTGTGACTCACACCTTTAACCTTTATCACAAAGCAAATCCACTAGGAGTTTAGAAGGTATTCCTGCCAGTGGAGAGACTTGGTTTTTTTTTTTTTAATCCAGCAGTGTTCTACTGGATTTTACAGCTATTGATTTAATAGTCCACTGTGGATTTTACTGCTTGTCATACAACAGCACAATTATTTTCTATTCTATTGAAAGAGAATCTGATTCTTTACCCTGCATCATTTCACACTTCTTACCCGGGGGAAGTGAGAACACAAGAAGACTCAGCCTTGATTGCACAGACGTGTGTGCCCATTCCTGCGAGTGTTTATCCTTGGACTCACACATGCACACACGGACCTGTGTTTGTGTGATCGCTTAATTTTCTGTCAGTACAAACAAAAGTGACTGAACTGTTTCAGCCGAAAGATTTACCTCTTGATTAAAGCTGGTAAGATTCTTCGCACGGGTTGTTCCGTAATCAGTATTAGGTGACTGAAATGCAGCTAATCATATTAGAAAATAGAATCCAACACCACATCACAATGTTTTGGTCAGTGATACACTTCATAGATGATGGTGGCCCCACAAGATGCTAGCACTGTAGTTTTACTGTACTGATACATAAACATCTACCACCGTGTTACAGTCGCTTACAGTTTTCAGTATCGTAACATGCCATACAGGTTTGTAGGCCAGGGACAATAAGCCATATTGTACAAACTGGGCGTGAAGTAGGCTATGCCATCTAGGTTTGTGTAAGTATACTCTGTAATGTTCACACAACAATAAAAACACCTTATGCCACATTTCCCAACATGTGCCCCTGTTGTTGAGTGATGCATGACTATATCATGTTAGAATCTAGGGTTTCCCAGCTTAGATTTCCCCAGTTTTCTTAAATCCATGGAAATTTCTGGTAATGTGGTGGAGCAGGGACTGGAGGCCTGGCATCTCCAGGGTGCCATTCTTCGCTCTGTCGGTGTGTGGAAGCCATGAGCCAGCTGATCTTCCCTGGCCTTTGGGGTCTAGCAGCCTGGATTAAGGACTAGAATTTTCTATGCTGTAACACCTAATCACACGATGTTTGTCTTTTTATCACTAGAGCCTTTATGATAGTCCTTCTCTTCGTGTCTCTTAAGGTCTAAATGGAGTAAATTTTACTGGGTCATCATGGTTCAGCTGTCAGGCAAATCCTTCTTCAACTTATCACTTTCTGGACAAGAGCTCAACCTCGAAGTGGCACACTCGAGGCCTTCTTGGATCTGGCCCTTGTTGTGTCTCCAACCTCATTCCGTTCCCCTTGTCCTGCGTCTCAGCTATGCCAGACCCCGTGCAGGATTGCTTCACATGCCAGTCATCTGGAGACTTCCCTCTCATCTTTCAAAATGCCTGGTATGAAGCCCCTTTTGACCCCATCTCAGGTGTCTTGGCTAACCTCTCCTCTTTGTGAACAAATTTCCACAGCAACTGTGACTATCTGGTTTAATTCATTAAACAACCAATTATAATATAGGCATCTATTTCTCTAAACTGTCAGCTCCCACGGAGGGCTATATCTCATTTACCTCCCTATCTCCACACCTAGCAGACTACCTGAACCATAGAGGAGATCAGAAAATATTTATTGAATAAATGAATGGAGCAGAGAAATAATACTCCTGATAATTCATGCTGGAAAGAAATCACCACGGTCATTTCTACGCCATAGAAGTTTCCCTTTTAAAAGCATGTACATTTATCAAAACTCATGGAATGATACACTTAAAGCTTATGCAATCCACTTTGTGTGAATTTTACCTAAAAGAAAATGCTGTGAATGAACCCTGAACTCTAGTTAATGACAGGCATGACTAAATGTTTAAGATGGAAGTCTACCGCTGTCTGCAACTTACCTTGAATTGTACCGAAAAGTAAGATAGAATGATGACTGAACAGACAAGGATAGCAAATATAGCAAACTGCTAATTGTAGGGTCTACATACTAGGTGTGTGGGTGGGCATGCCACAATTCTTCCAACTTTGCTATATGTCTGAAAAAGTTCATCCTAACGTCCAGCTATTCTTTAGCTCCTGAAATGCCCAGCGGCCACTCAGACTCCAAGGGCAAAACTTGTGACTCTTTGTCATTTGTGACCTTCCCTTGTTCCTGCCTTCTGTGTAAGGAGCAACTCCAGAGGAAGGGCTATGGACAGCCCTGTTCCCCTGCTGAGACTACTTCCTAACTCTTTGGTTTTTTTAATTGAAAATCGATTCAGGTGGCTTTTGCCCTTTGTCTTTGCAGAGAGTCAAGGAGAGGGGCGGAGCCAAGCACAAAACATTGAAAGCTGTAGACTGGAATTACAGAGGGGAAGCTGGGACACGCCCACACGAAAAAATGTTTACTAGAGGGAATGAATTACTTCTTTCCCTTCAAATACAGAAGTGAAGAAACTGAAGACAACAAATTTTTTCTTCGGAGAAGGAATATAGTTTCTTTTATTGTCATTTCCTCTTCCTCTTATTTTATTATTGGCAGAAAATACCATTATAAAAAAAAAAAAGAGCACTCTTTCTCCCTCCCCTAAGACACATGAAATACATGCATTTGGCTGTCTTTGGGCAGGAATATTTAGAAAAAAAAATTAGGTGGCAACAGAATGCATCCTTTCCATCCCTATAAACCTCCGGTAAGCACTCTTTCAGCTTCCAGTCAGTATTTAATCAGCATACCATAACTTTTATGGGGCTGAAATGAAATGCCTCTGAGACACTAAATTTCAAGTGGTGCTGTAAACTTTGGTCATCTGAGTTTGATTTACATATGATGGCCCCATCCGCTGTGATGATGGAAATAATGACTATTGTTGGTGTTGATCATCTGGGAACACACACACACAAACACACACACACACACACACACACACACACACACACACCCCATCACCACCACCACAATCTTCATTTGCTTGGTATCTTTAACATATTAGACAGAGAGGTAGGTAGAAAAGACACACTACAACTATTTTTTTTGGTATCAAAAACAAGCATAATTTACACGAATTTTAAGGTGGTATCAGTGTGTATCAGTTGGGAGGTTTTTATTTGAAAGTAATATATGAGCTTAAATAATAAAGAAAATGTATGAATTCATTGACTAAAAAGTTTAGACTTACATAAAGTCTAATCCAACATTTCAGGACCCTGACTTTACTTCTCTGCAATTCTCTATATTTTGGCTTCATTCTCAAGTTGCTTTTCCTCACGATAGCAAAAATGCCTAGAGGAGTTTAGAACTCCTGTTTCCAGTGTGGGAGAGCGAGCCCCTGACCCAGCAGTTCCAACAAATCTCTGTCCTGAGATTTATTTTGCTTGGGCTTCAGGTTGTATGATGCACCGGGTAATGAACTGCTGTGGCCAGGTGGATGGAATGTGTTGATTTGCATAGCCTAAGTTATGTGTCCCACCTCTGGAGTCAGAGAGTGGAGTTAGCGTCCTTGGAACCAAATAGATCCCAAATGAGAGAAAGCAAAGCGATGCTGGGGAGGTTATTTCTAGTTACGGTGACACATAAATGCCTACTACAAATCGCCAACTTCCTTCTCATGACTTCATTGAAGTTACGTTTCTATAATAAAAACCAGATGATAAAGAACAGACATCATTTTCCCAGTTTATGCAAAAGCAAAAATCAAATATGTTAAAGATACGAAAAGACTTATTGAAAACAGGCAGTTAAGAAAATTCTAATTTGACAGGCTGACACCGTCTTTCTTTCTTTTTTTCTGGGTGAAATGACATTATATATTTCTATTCTCTCTCTGCTGGTTCATTTGTCACTATCAAGTTCACAGGTTCGTGGACATAGAAATAAGTAAGCGTAGGAATGGGGGAGGGTGGTATGTGGGGGTAGAGGCAAATATTTAATATGTGTTGAAGGGTGGGGGAAAGGAATTAGCATTTCTTTTTCTTCTTCTTTTTTTATTATACAGATGTGGGGTACAATACAGGGTTAGGTATGCAAATACTGATTATGCAGGCACCCTTGTTGATGACCTATCCCTGTCCCTCCCCTAGCAGTTTCCCTCAAATGTCAATCCCACCCCCCTCCCCTGACAGTTTCCCAAAACTGCCAATCCCTTTGTTATAGTATTATAATTGGAACTAGCTTTTCTTGAGAAGCCAAGGCAGCAGGTCAGCTAGGCAGTTATTGAAAGGACAGACCGAGAGTGGGAAGCCATTTTTCATCTTGTTCTTAAATCCTGACACAATGATGAGAAAGTAGAAGCTATGCTTTTGGAGAAATGCACACTTTAGGTATCATTAACTTTACCGACTTTGTCTTTTCAGAAACAGACTTCCAGGTATCTGAGGTATCTCATAGTGGCCATCAAGCTTGCCTAAAGTAAAGGGAATGTACAAGGCCTAAGATATCATGCACTGGGCAAGGACTGTAAAAGTCATGAAAGTTGTAATTACGAAAGCTATGACCGCTCAGAGGGGGAGCAGGTGGGGACCCACACCTAGAGTGTAGGCCCACTCCCTGCCTGTGGGGTGGTGAACTTTTCTTAAATAAAAGTTCTGTGTGTCGCAATTCTTACCTCTGTGTGTCGCAATTCTTTGCAATTGACTCGGATCTCTGGGTCGCCAGCGCGCACCTCCGGCTTGCCAGCCCCGGCAGTGCTGTGCGCCTCCCTGCCCTGTGCCTCTCCACCCTCACCCGGTCCGTCTGGACCCTGATAGTTAGGAGTATTGTTGCCTTTTTATTTTTAACAGAGAAAATACCAAAAGTGAAGAGGTAAAACCAGAAGAGAAAGAAACGAACTGAAAAAGGTAAAAGTGTTCCAGGAAAGGGTAAGGGGAGGGAAAATTTTCTACCCAGAAGTAGATGGAGATAGGGTTAGAAAAGTACTCAAAAAATACCTGGCTAGTTTACACTGACTTTAACTGTGGTCTTTCTAGGCTATAAACTGAACGAAAGGCAGAGCAATGTTGTGAAAACATCAATGGGCTGGAAACCAGGAGAACTGAATAAACCTTGCCTAGACCACTGCCAAACACGTGACTTAAACAGAATGCCGAACCTCTTTTTGCAAGACAATATTCCTCCTCTGTGAGTGTGAATTCCTGAAGGAGAAAACACAGTCCAGGGAGTGAGGGTGAGAACTGAGAGAAACAAGAGTTACTGACTCAGAAGGAGGTCGGCACTCAGCAACGAAATTAGGCCGAAGAATGACCAATGAGTCGAATGTTTCTTTTTGTCAATCAATCAATCTACTGATGAATCTATAACCTCTGCTTACGCATCTATATTCTTACTGGATTTTGCAAGCATAGAGGATGCATATAAACACCCATATAATAAAACCGTGAAATAAACATTTTAAAAGTTGGAGAGGTTAGAAGCTTGATATAGCTATGTGGGTCAAGAGACCCGACTCAGTTTCCATAGTTGAGCTGTAAGTTTGACTTTGAGCTTTCTGACAGATCAAGGAACAAGGGAGCTATTACCCGGCCTATAATTTTCACTATCTACGAGCATTAGAAATACTAGTTCCTTAGGAGGGGAAGCGAAACTTTTTATCACAATAGGTTTTGAAAGGAAATTCCCACCCAGGGTGCAGAGGAGCGGAAGGAAGGAGCGTTGACCAGAAAGACTTTGCTGCTCAACACAATGAAAGACAAGAGCCGAAGCAGGTGAAGTGCTGTGCTTTTGCAAAACTCGGCTCATGTTAGTACAGAGAGTAGAAGCACGTTAAAGAGAGAGTAGCATGAAGTGGCCGTGGGCTGACGCTGACGGAGAATACATCCCTCTGGAGAGAATTCCCAAGTTGGAGAAATGGTTTGGGTTTTGAGGCACGTGTGATGAAGCAATTTGTGAAATGAGGAGTGTGGCTGGCTTCTGCTAAGCATGCCTGGGTGTCTGTCCCGTCTAACAGGAGGAGGCAGGGAGGACACATCTTCAGCCCCACCCTTTTCATCTCTACTTACAATCACATTTGCCACAAGCGGTCCCATGGCCTAAGGCTGGAATGAGTCTCAGCTTGGCCCCTTGGCTGCCTAATCGTAGCCAGACTGGGTCCAGAGGGCAGCGTGGGGGGGTGGGGGGTGACTGGGCCTAGAGCTGACTATGTGAATGGTGCGTCTCCTGGAGTGAGGCAAGATAAATGGGTTTTCCAGGAGCCTTCAGGTTTGAGGGGACCTAAGGAACAGGCATGGGCAACATGTGTGAGAAGTCACTCTGACAGGCTTCCCTCTGAATGGACCCACCCTGTCACCACTGAGAGCGAATAAGAAGGCCTCTTTAGGGGGACCCAAGTGAAGAAGCTTGCGTCATGTTTTGGGCCATGGCATTGAAGGAGTAACACTTCTAGGGCAAGTGCATTGACTGCAGAGGTAGTTAGTGACCTCTCTGATGGGAAAGCCAATCTCCGCTGACCTGCCAGGGCTGTGAGGTATAACCGTGTTACCCCTGATGTCCTTTCCCCATTGTCCATCTTGGACAAATGAGAGTTGGACATATTAAGGAAGTCAGCAGAATCTCCTATAACAATTTTTGCTGGTCTCTGCATAAGTGAAGCTGACTTGGGAATTGATGTACATATGGAAGAGAGATTACAACATAGGCTTCTGCGTTTAAGGCATGGTGACCTGTAGAATGTACAAGGAATGTCCTAGGCTCTGACCGATGACTTAGCAACTGCACTCTCTTGAAAGAGTCCTGAGAAGAAAGTCCAAAGAGGTCATCTACATTGCAAGAGGAAGTTGAAAGTTTTCTCTTCCCACAGAAATATCTACAATGTAATGATCTGATTTTTATTCAACTGCATCAAAGTATGAAGAAATAGCCACAATCTGACATATTCACAAATATTTTTTTTGTGTGTGTGGTGGCATAATGGAAGGAGAAAAAACGGTGGACTCAATAAAAGTTAGAAAGTAGCAGAAGAGTTATATAATATTCTACAATATCATACAGTAGAGCTGTAAGTTGAATAATTCTGGCATGCAATAATATACAATTTCAGCTGTTGGATCTCTTTTATGTGTTCAATTTTGTCAGATTAAAAGTTTGTTGAGGATGGGAACTGTGTATTTGGTAGAGTAGGCATTGAAAGAAAGTTAATTTCAATATTTCCTTATATCTTCCTTAGACTGGCATTACTCACAATTAAACCTCAATTATTACATTTGTTAAATGGATTTTCATTAATGTTATATTCCTTTTGTTAATATTGTCTTAACATTAATTTGTTTTTGCTTTTATTCATCTGGTAATTTTATTTTTTTCTTTTCTTTTTAAATTGAAATGTTGCAATTATATATACTTACAGGGTACAAGTTGATGTTCTGATGCGTATGTATGCTGCATAATAATAAAATCCGAGAAGTTAGAATATCTATCACTTCACACATTTATCATTTCTTTGTGGTGAGAACATTCAAAAGACTGTCTTCTAGTTATGTGGCAATACCCAATATCTTCCTGTTAACCGTTGTTACCCTACTGTACAAGAGAACACTAGAACTTATGCCTTTTACATAATTGTAATTTTGTACCTGTTGACCAACCTCTTTCTCCCCTCCTCCTCTCCTCAGTCTCTGGTAACCACTATTCTATTTTTTGCTTCTGTGATACAGAAATCTTTTCTTTAGATTCCACATATGAGTGATATCATGTGGTATTTGTCTTTCTGTGTCTGGCTTATTTCACTTAACACGATTTCCTCCAGGCTAATCTACTTTGTGGTTAATGACAGGATTTCATTCTTTTTTATGGCTGAATAATATTCCATTGTGCATATATACTACCCTTTAAAAAAAATCATGAATCCATTGTTGAACACTTAAGATGACTCCATATCCTGACTATTGCAAATAGTGCTGCAGTAAACATTGGAGTGTAGATATCTCTTTGATATGCTGATTCCGTTTCCTTTGGATATACATCCAGTAGTGGGATTGCTGAATCATATAGTAAAGAAATCGTATAGAAAATAGTTCTATTTTCTTTCTTTTTTTTCTTTGAGGAAACTTTGCTTTCCATAGTTGTGATACCAATTTACCTTGCTATTAACGGTGTACAAGTGTCGCTCCAGGGAGGCAGCGCTGCTGTCAGACTGGCTGTCTGGGCAGATGCAGGTGCTTAAGGGCTTGGTAGGGTGACTTCCTCACTGTGCAGATTCACTTGTTCCCCAGGGAGATATAGTGATGTACAGGTTTGGATGCCAGGATCTCGATTGTTCCATCAGACCTAAGCTCCACATAGCTGGGGTAGTGGGTGCTTGTGTTAAGGGGTGGGATTGTGGCAGGGCCTCGAGGAAGGAGGGAGCCAGTGGTTACGAGCCCTGATGGCAGCATACATTCTAGCAGCTTGTCTGGGTTCAAGACGGAACTGTGGGGGTGCAAGGGAGTCCCGCTCTAAGGCCATACACCTGCACAAACTCCTAGCAACTCTTCAAACCAAAATTGGGGCCTGAGAGGACTGGGAAGCTTTTGTGTAGCAAGGACTGCTGGTGTCTGTGGTGGCCATGGGTCAGCTGGTGGTCTCCAGCTTACCTGTTAAAAAGAACTTCTGACCCCAAGCTGATACCAACGGGGGAGACAGTGAAGCAGGGGCAGGATGCCTCGCTCCCCTCTCCACGGTGCTGTCCTGTGCTTCCGCGTGCCATGGGGATTTTGCTGCCCGCCCCACACCCCAAGACTCTCCAGCATACTTCCTTAGTCATTCTACTGGAGACATAATTGTTTATTGGTTGTTTTGATCCATTTCCACGGGAGAAAGACCACCAGGCAACTCTAGTCAGCCATTTTGCTGATGTCATTCTTAATATTAGCTTTTAAAGTTTAACTTTTCAATATTGATAATCATTGTTTATTTCACCTAGAAATATGTTAATATATTAATTATTTTCATGCTCTTTTTTATTATAAAGATGTGGGGTACAATTCAGGGTTAGGTATACAAACGTTGATTATGCTGGTACCCTTGTTGATGAGGTGTGCCCCTCCCTTCCCTAGCAGTTTCCTTCAACTGCCAATCCCACCCACTTCCCCTGAGAGTTTCCCACTACTGGCAATCCCTTCCTTATAGTGTTATAATTGTTCAAGTTTCGCTTATGAGTGAGAACATATGGTAGTCTGTTCTTTGTTTCTGTGATAGATCACTGAGTATGATCGACTCTAAGTCCATCCAAATTACTGCAAAGTTCATATCTTTGTCCTTATTTGTGGCTGCGTAATATTCCATTGTGTATATGTACCACATTTTTTTTATCCAGTCCAACTTTGATGGGCAACATAGTTGGTTCCATGTTTTTGCTATTGTGAATAGAGCTGCAATAAACATACGTGTGCAGGTATTTTTTTTGTAGAATGATTTGAGTTCCTCTGGGTATATTCCCAATAGGGGAATTGCTGGGTTATATGGAAGGTCAATTTCTAGTTCTTTCAGAAATTGCCACACTGTCTTCCAAAGAGGTTGCACTAGTTTGCATTCCCAACAGCAGTGTAGAAATGTTCCTTTTTCTCCACATCCTCGCCAGCATCTGTTGTTGTTTGTTTTATTATTGATGGCCATTCTTACTGGGGTTAGGCGGTATCTCAATGTTTTGATTTGCATTTCTCTGATAACAAGTGAGGCTGGAGCACTTTTTCATGTGTCTGTTGGCTGCCTGTATATCTTCTTTTGAGAAGCATCTATTCATGTCTTTTGCCTACTTTTTAATGGGGCTGTTTGTCTTTTTCCTTTTGGTGCATTTGAGCTCCTTGTAGATCTTAGATGTTAAGCCTTTGTCAGATATACAGTTGGCAAATATTTTTTCCCATTCTGTGGACTGTCTCCCTGCTCTCTTGGTAGTTTCTTTTGCTTTGCAGAAGCTCGTTAGTTTGATGAGGTCCCACTTGTCTATCTTATTTCTTAAGGTATGGGTATTTAGAGTTCTGAATAGGAATTGGTTGCCAGCTCCAATTTCCATAAGGATGTCTTCTGTTTTTTCTAAGATTTTCATAGCTTGAGGTTTAATGTTTAGGTCTTTGATCCATTTAGAGTTAATTTTTGTGTATGATGATAGGTAGGAGTCCTGTTTCAATCTTCTGCATGTGATCCGTCAGTTTTCCCAGTACCACCTACTGAATAGGTTTTCTTCTCCCCAGTGTTTGTTGTTGGAGGCTTTGTCAAAGATGAGTTGGTTGAGAAATTGAGGCTTTGCTTCCATAATCTCTTCCATTCCATTGGTCTATATGCCTCTTCTTGTAGCAATACCAGGCTGCTTTGATTACTGTAGACTTATAGTAAAGTCTACAGTAGTCTAGAAGTGTGATATCTCCTGCTTTGTTTCTTTTACTAAGGATTGTTTTGGTTATTCGTGGTCGTTTATATTTCCATATGAATTTCTGTATTGTCATTTTCAGGTCTGAGAAGAACGTTGTTGGTAGTTTAATGGGTATTGCGTTGAATCTGTAGATTTCATTTCGTAGGATGGACATCTTAACAATGTTGATTCTTCCTGTCCATGAGCATGGAATATTTTTCCATTTGTTTGTGTCTTCTTGAATTTCTTTGAGCAGTGTTTTTTAGTTCTCGTTGTAAAGGTCTTTTACTTCTCTGGCTAGGAAGATGCCAAGGTATTTCATTTTTTGGGTGGCTATTGTGAATGGGATTGTGCTTTTTATTTGGTTCTTTGTCTGCTTGTTGTTGGTGTATAAGAATGCAACTGTCTTTTACACATTTACTTTGTACCCCGAGACTTTGACAAAGTCCTTTATCAGTGCAAGAAGTTTTTTGACAGATTCTCTTGGATTTTTGAGGTATAGGAACATATTGTCAGCAAAGAGAGATAAGTTGGCTTCCTCTTTTCCTATTTGGATACCCCTGATTTTCTTCTCTTGTCTAATTGCCCGAGCAAGGACTTCCAACACAATGTTGAACAAGAGGGCGAGAGTGGGGAGCCTTGTCTTATTCCAGTTTTCAGGGAAATGTTTCCAGTTTCTGTCCATTTAGCAATATGCTAGCTGTGGGTTTATCATAGATAGCACTTACTATTTTGAGGTATATTCCTTCTATACCTAGGTGCTTAAGGGTTTTTATCAAGAGAGGATGCTGGATTCTATCAAAAGCTTTTTCTGCATCTAACAATATAATCATATGGTTCTTTTTTTACATCTGTTGATGTATTTAATTACATTTATGGTCTTGCAAATGTTGAACCAGTCCTGCATCCTGAGGATGAAGCCTACTTGATCATGGTGGGTGATTTTTGAGATGTGTTTTTGTATGCGACTTGCTAAGATCTTGTTGAGGATTTTTGCATCCATGTTCATAAGGGATATTGGTCTAGAGTTCTCTTTTTTGGTTGGATCTTTACCTGGTTTGGGTATCAATGTGATGTTAGCTTTGTAAAATGATTTGGAGAGTGTTTCATCAGTTTTCAATTGCCTGGAATACTTTCAGTAGGATTGGTAACATCTCCTCCTTGTATGTTTTGTAGAATTCTGCTGGAAAGCCATCTGGTCCAGGGTTTTTTTTTATAGGTAGCTTTCGACTGACAGAATCAATTTCCTGGGTTGTTATTGGCCTATTTAGTGTCTTAGTGTCTTCTTGTTCCAACTTGGTGAGGCTATGTGATGTCAGAAAGTCCTCCATTTCATTTAGGTTATCAAGTTTGTTTCCATATAGTTATACATAGTAATCTCTGATAATCTTTTGTATTTCTTCAGGGTCAGTTGTGATTTAATCTTTTGTATTTCTGATTGTGTTTATTTGGGCTTTCTCTCTTTTTTTGTCATTCTGGCTAGGGGTCCATCAATCTTGTTAATTCTTTCAAAGAATCAGTTTTTTGTTTGGTAAATATTTCCTATGATTTTTTATCTTCTATGTCCCATATTTGGGCTCTTATTTTGGTGATTTGGCTTCTTTTGTTAATGTTAGAGTTTTGGTGGTCTTCTCTTTCTAGCTCCCTTAGGTGATTTGCTAGACTCTCAACTTGTGATCTTTCCATTTTTCTTGATATGTGCTCACAGAGATATAAATTGCCCTCTTAGAACTGATTTCATGGCATCCCACAGGTTTTGCTAAGATGTTTCTTCATTTTCATTTGTTCCCAGGAATCTTTCAATTTCTGCTTTGATTTCAGTGTTGACCCAATAGTTGTTCAGCATCATGCTGTTTTTTTTTTAAAGGAATATAATTATCCTTGTTTTAAAATATAGGACTAGAGATTGATGTCAACAAGATGGTAGAGTAGGTCACCCACTCATAACCCTCCACAACTACAAAGATTCTGCACCCATGTACAGAGAAAAGTCTCTCTGCTGGAGTCTTAAAATTTAGGTAGGAGGTTATGAAATCTGAGTGGAACACAAGACCTTGGAGTGTCATTCTGAGAATGCAGATCAACACCCAGGTAGCTGATTCACCAGTTGTCTTCCTGGGTTCAAACCCAGAAATGGCTCTGTTCCCCCAGGTGCTTGACTATATCCTTGTTTGACCTTTAGCCTATTCCATTTGCCAAGGGGTCCAGGAGTAATTGTGTGTACTAGTGCCTTGACAGAGAGGCTAATCTGCCTGCTGACATTAGTCTCAGCTGCAAACATCAAAGGTTCCCTGTGGTTTAACTCTAGCCCCTCTCAGCTGAGGTCTCAGCTTAGAACCACTTACACAGAGTCCTAGAAGGAGACTCACCCATATCATGTAGTCTGGCAGTCTGAGCCTCTGTGAGGAGCTCACCAACCTCTATCCCACAGCAGATTTCAAGGACATCCAGATTCAGATTTTTTCCCTCCTGCTACACAGATATTTTTCCCACTGTGCAGAGACCTAGAAGATGTGCACCTATCTGAACCAATGAAACAAGCTTTCCAGCCACCATCCCACAGCAGATCCTGAGGAGGCCTTGTTTCAGCTTCAACCCTACTTGTTGCAATCAGGAACCTACCCTACCTGTGCAGAAGCCTGATGGGAGGCTTGCTTGTCTGGGCTGCTTGGACAGTCTTCTGGGGTTGTGTTGTTGGCCAGCTTTCCTACGGAGCTTGGGTACCTTCCCTTGTTGAGCCTTCCCCAGGTCCATCTGTACTGAAGAACCATGCCAACATCAGAGCCCTAATGAAACTCATAGAAAAACTACACTTGGAGTGTCCTCTAGTACTGAGATAGCAGCAGCAGCCACATGCTCAGGGAACACAATAGTCAGTCTAGTGTGTGATAGACCCTCTGAAGAAGGATGAGTGCACACACACAAAATATGAACTGCAAAGACTAAAATAAATACTACATCCCTCAGTGCACAGACATCATTGCACATTGTTAAGCATCAAGAAAATGTAAGGAACTAAATCTCATCAAATGAACAAATTAAGACACCAGAGACTGACCCCAAAATGATGGAGATGTGTGACCTCCCCCTCAAAAAAGAACAATTCAAATGAGCTGTTTTAAGGAAGCTGAACACACTTAAGAGAATATATAAGACAATTCAGAAATTTATCAGAGACAGTTAACAGATAGAAAAAAATTGAAACCTGAAAGTTAAAAAATCAACAAATGAAATAAAAATCAGTGGAAAGTATCAACAGCAGACTTGATCAAACAGAAGAAAGAAATAATGACCTCAAAGACAAGCTATCTGAAAATATATAGTCATGGTATAAAATAAAAAAGAAAGAAAAGGATAAAAAAAACTTAAGTGCTCTATGGGACAGCATCAAAAGAGCAAATACTTGGGTTATTGGAGTTCAAGAGAGAATTGAGAAAGACAAAGGGATAGAAAGCTAAATCTAAAAAATTATAACAGAAAAAATTTCAAACCTGGAGAAAGATACAAATATTCAGATAAGAGAAGCTCAAAGGTCATCAATCAGATTCAACCCAAATACCATAGGTGTCAAGCTCTCCAAAGTCAAAAAAAAGACTGGGCACAGTGGCTTATACCTATAATCCCAGAACTTTGGGAGTATGATCCTGAGGCCAGGAATTTGAGATAAGTTTGGGAGACATAGTGAGACCTTGTCCCTACAAACAACAGCAACAACAACAACAACAACAACAACAAAAAATAACTAGGCAGTGTCCACATACCTGTGGTCCCAGCTACTAGGGAGGCTAAGGCAGAAAAATAGCCTGAGTCCAGGAGGTCGAGGCTGTGGTGAGTGTGATTGTGTCACTGAACTTCAGCCTGGGTGATAGAATGAGATTCTGACAAAAAGAAAAAAAGAAAAAGAAAAGTCAAAGATAGAGAAGATCCTGAAAGCAGTGGAATAAAAGAAGATTCAACATATCCGGCAACAGACTTTTCAGCAGAAACCTTGCAGACCAAGTGGAAGTGAGACAATATATTCAGAGTGCAGAAGGAAAAAAAAGAAAAACTGCCAACCAAGAATACTGCACCCGTAGAAATGGAGACAAAGATTTCCCAGACAAAGAAAAGCAGAGGAAATTCATTGCTACCAGACGTGTCCCAAGAAAAATGCTATAGGGAGTTCTACAAATGGAGAGAAAAGAAAATGAATGTGGTTGTTATTCTAATACTGTAATTGTAGCATGTAAACCACTTACATCTTTTTTTGAGAAAGCAGGATTTATTGATAGGATAGAAAATCTCCCACAGTGGAAGGGGACTTGAGGGGGTTGTCCCACTTATATTTTTAGTATGGGGACTAAAAGACAAAACTATCAAAATAATAAAAACTACAATAATTTGTTAAAAGAGAGGCAATATTAAAATGCAAATTGTGACATCAAAAATTCAAAATGGAGTACAGCTTCTTTTTTGTTTCTTTTCATTTCTTTGCCATCAAAGTCAAGTTGCTGTCAGTTTAAGGTAACTGGTTATAACTATGGACTGTTGTTTGGTAAATTTCACAGTAATCACAAAATAGAAAATATAAAACAACTAAAAATAAAAAGTAAAGAATCAAAACATATTATTAATGAAAATCACTTAACCACAAAGGAAGACTGTAAGAGAGATAGGATGTAAGGATCTACAAAACTAGAAAACAAATAACAATTTGTATAACTAATCCTGAATTATACCCCACATCTTTAAAATGAGATAAAATAATAAATAAATAAATAAATAAAATAAAAGCTATCTTAAAATCTTGGGGGGGAAAAAAGAAAGCAAGTAACAAAACGGTAGTACTAAGCCCTTACCTATCAATAATTACCTAGAGTGTAAATGGATTAGGTATTTCAATTAAAAAGCAGAGTGAATGGATTTAAAAGACCAACACACACATAATCTGAATGTGAAGGAATGAATAGAAATATTCCATTCAAAAAGGAGCAGAAGTAACTTTACTTATATCAGATAATGTAGACTTTAAGCCAATAACTGGAAAACAAGAAAAAAATTGTAAAAAAAAAACCTAATGAAAACTGTAAAAAGAGACAAAGAAGGCCATATATAATGATAAAATGGTTAATACGGCAAAAGTATGCAGCAATTATAAGTATGAATGCACCTAAAATCAAACCACCCATATATATTTATAGAAAAAGCAAATGTTAGCAGACCTGGAGGAAGAGATACACTGTAATACAATAATTGTAGGGGACTTCAATGCCCCACTTCCACAATGGATGTATCACCCAGACAGAAAATCAACAAAGAAATATCAGAGTTAAGTTGTACTCTAGACCAAGTGGACCTAATAGATGTTTACAAAATATCCCACCAAACAGCCGCAGAATAAAAATTCTTCTCAGCAGCACATAGAACATACTCTAGGATAGAGCTTATGTTAGGTCACAAACAAGCATTAACGCATTTTTTAAGAACTGAAATTATGCCAAGTGTATTTTGATCACAATGGGCTGAAACTAGAAATCAGTAACAGAGGAATTGTGGAAACTCTACAAAAATGTGAAAATTAAAAAAAATACTTCTAAATAAACAATAGGTCAACGAATAAATTTAAAAGTATATTAAAACATTTCTGAGATGAATGAAAATGGGAATACAACACAGCAAAACCTAAAAGACACAGTAAAAACAGTTCTAGATGGAAAATTAATAGCCATAAACACCAAAAAGTAGAGCTCGCAAATGAACACTTTAACACTGCACCTCTTGGAATTAGAAAAACAAACGAACCCAAAAATTACTAGAAGAAAAGAAATAACAAAGATCAGAGAGGGAAAAAATAAAATGAAGACAAAAAATACAAAACACCGACAAAATGAAAAGTTGGTTTTTTGAAAAGGTAAGCGAAATTGACAAACCTTTAGCTAGACTAAGAAAAACAGAGAGATTACTCACATAAATAAAATCAGAGATGAAAAAAAGAGATCACTATTGATAACACAAAAGTACAAGGGATCTTTAAAGACTTTTATAAACAACTATATACTAACAAATTGGAGTACTTAGAAGAAATCTATAAATTCCTAGACACATAAAATCTATGAAAATTGAATTATGTGACTTGGCATGGTGGCTCACATCTGTAATGCCAGTTCTTTGGGAGGCGGAAGCAGGAGGGTTTCTTGAGTTCGAGGTTGCAGGCTCAAAATATTAGTAAACTGAACCAAACAGCTCATCAAGATTATTCACCATGATCAAGTGGGATTCATCCCAGGATGCAAGGATAGTTGAACATACACAAATCAATAAATGTGATATATCACCTCAGCAGAATGAATGGCAAAACTATTTGATCATTTCAATATATACAGAAGAAGCATTCAGTAACAGTTAACATGCCCGTGACAAAAATACTAAACAAATTAGGTATAGAAAGTACGTACTTTAACACAATAAAAACCATATATGCTAAACTCACAGCTAATATCATGCTGAACAGGAAAAAGTTGAAAGCTTTTTCTTTAAGATCTGGAGCAAGACAAAGATGCCTACTTTCACTTTTTATTCAGTATAGTACTGGAAGCACTAGCCAGAGCAATTAGGTAAGAAAAAGAAATAAAGGGCATTCTAATTGGAAAGCAGAAAATTGTCTTGCTTGCTGAAGACATGATTTTTACATATAGAAAACCTGTAGAAAATGCCACCAAAAAAAGCCTGCTCGAACTAACTACATATCAACATCGAATTATCTGAAAAAGAAATCTAGAAAACAATCCAATTTACAAATAGCTACAAAACAAATAAAATATAAAACTACATTTTTACTAATGAGGTAGAATATCTTTACTAATAAAAAAAAGACCCATATTCCTGGAAGCATTAATATTTTTAAAATAGCCATATTATTCAAAGTCATCTACAGATTCAGTGCAACCCCTACAAAAATACCAATACAATTTTTCACAGAAATAGAAAAAACAATCCTAAAATTCACATGGATCCACACAAAAACCCAAGTAGCCAAAGCAATCTTGAGCAAAAAGCACAAAGCTGGAGGCATCATACTACCTGACTTTAAATATACTACAAAGCAATAGTAGCCAAAACAGCATGGTACTGCCATAAAAACAGACACCTAGACAAATGGAAAAGAATAGAAAACTCCAAAATAAATGTATGCATTTAAAGCCAACTTCTCTTTTGACCCAGGTGCCAAGAACATACACTTGGTAAAAGACAGTCTCTTCAATAAATGGTACTGGAATAACTGGATATTCATATGCAGAATAATGAAACTAGATCTTTATCTCTCACCATTTACAAAAATAAACTCAAAATGGATTAAAGACTTAAATGTAAGACCCAAAACTATGAAACTGCTAGAAGAAAACATAGGAGAAACATATTATAACATCGATCTAGGCAAGATTTTTTTTGGATAAAACCTCAAAAGCACAGGCAACAAAACTAAAAACAGACAAATAAGATGTCAAGCTAAAAGTTTCTGCACAGTAAAAGAAGCCATCAACAGAGTGAGGAGACAATCTATATGGTGATTTAAAGTATTAATGAACTATGCATCTGAGAAATGGTTAATATTCAGAATATACACGAAACTCAAGTCAATATTGTATTTTAGTTTTTTAAAAAAACGATTTGTTTTAAATATGTGGGGTACAATTCAGGGTTACGTAAACACATGTTTATTATGCAGGTACCTTTGTTGATGAGGTGTGCCCCTCCCTCCCCTGACAGTTTCCCACTACTGCCAATCCCTTTTTTATAGTATTACGATAGTTGGTCAAGGTCCGCTTTTGAGTGAGAACATGTGATATTCAGTTCTTTATTTCTTTGATGGATCACTCAGTATTTTAGCCTCTAAGTCCATTCAAGTTGCTGTGAAGTTCATAATTTTGTCTTTCTTTATGGTTGCATAATATTCCTTTATGTATATGTACCGCTTTAAAAAAAATCCAGTCCTCTTTTGATTGGCAGCATGATTGGTTCCATGTTTTTGCTATTGTGAGCAATGCTGCAATAAACATGCGTGTGTGGGTGTCTTTTGCATAGAGTGATTTGAGTTCCTCCAGGTTTATTCCCAGTAGGGGGATTGTAAGGTCGTATGGGAGGTCAATTTTTAGATCTTCTAGGAATCACCACACTGTTTTCCACAGAGGCTGTACTAGTTTACACTCCTACCAACAGTGTAGAAGTATTCTCTTTTTGCCACATCCTCTCTAGCATCTGTTGTTTTCTGAGTTATTGATGATGGCCATCTTGACTGGAGTTAGGTGTGGATGCTAAACAACTCCTGGGTCAACATGGAAATCAAAACAGAGATTAAAAGATAATGGAAACAAATGAAAATGAAGAAACATCTGACCAAAATCTCAGATGGCTATGAACACACACGAAGAAAATGGAAAGATCAAAAGTTAACAGCCTAACAAATCACCTCATGAAGCTGGAAAAGCGAGACCACCAAAACCCTAACTTCAGCAGAAGAATCCACTTTACCAAAATAAAATCCCAAATTCGGGACATAAAGACAAAAATATAATATAAAAAAAAATCAATGAAACCAAAAGCTGGCTTTTTGAAAGGATAAACAAGATTGATGGACTCCCTAGCTAGACTTACCAAGAAAAAGAGAGAAAAAGCCCAAATAAATACAATCAGCAATGCAAAATATTTTTAATAATAATAATAATTCAATTAAACAATGGACAAAAGTTCTGAACTGACATTTCTCAGAAACAACAACAACAACAAACCAACATAGAGATGGCCAACAAGTATATGAAAGAATGTTCAGCATCACTAATCATCAGAGAAATGCGACTAAAAACCACAATGCGATATTATCTTACCTTAGTTAGAGTGACTATTATAAAAAAGACAGGAAATAACAAATGCTGGCGAGTATGTGGTGAAAGGGGATCTCTTATACGCTGTTGGAATATAAATTGGTATAGTCATTATGGACAACGGGATAAAGCTTCCTTGAATAATCAAAAGCAGATTACCATATGATCCACCAGCCTCACTATTGAATATATATCCAAAGGAAATGAAATCAGAACGTCGGAGTGATATCTGCACTCCCATGTTTATTGTATTATTCACAATAACCAAGATATGGAGTCATCTATCGCGGGCCCAGTCATGGATAAATGGATTAAAAATGTGGCGTAGACACACAACAGAATACCATTCAACCAATAAAAAGGAATAAAAGTGTGTCATTTGGGACACTGGTGAATCTAGAAGACATTATGTCGCGTGAAACAAGCCAAGCACAGAAGGATAATTGCTACATGATCTCACTCATATGTGGCATCCAAAACAGTTGATATTGTAGAAGTAAAGAGTAGAATAGTGGCTGCCAGAGGCTAGGGACAGTGGGAGGGTGAGGAGGTGGGGAAAATTGGGTCAACAGGCACAAAGTTACAGTTAGCTAGGGGGAATGACTTCTGTTGTTCTCTTGTACAGTGGAATGACGACAGTTAGCAATAATGTATTGTGTATTACAAAATAGCCAGAAGAGAGTTTTTTGAATGTTCTTGCCTCAAAGAGACGACAAGCGTTTGAAGTGGCAGAAAGGCTAATTACCATGATTTGATCACTATGTAATGTGTACATATATTAACACATTACGCTGCACTCTATTGATATGGACAATTATCATGTGCCAACTGAAAACAATATAAAACTTTTTAAAATATGGAAATAAGTGTAGCCAGGTTAACGGCTGGCATTGAAATTCAGGTCTGGTTCTAAAACCCAGCCTTCTCTGTGGTATCCCGTCACCTCACGTTTACAACCACAACAAATCAAGTTGGTGTGTCCATGTCAAGTACAGTGTTCAATTCCCTCGAGTCACCTGGAGTAGGCCAGGTGTCACTGTGATATCTTGTGGTGACAATCATCCTCCCAATCTCAGGGGCTTAAAACAACTCAGCATCATTTCTGCTCAGGCGCCGTATCAATTCTGCTTCAAGTTGTCCTCACTCCGGGATCTGGACTGACAGGGAAGTCTTCCTTTAAAAGACTGCCAATCCGTAGGCAGAAGGGGAGGGAGGACGTGCCTACCTGGAAGTGACACATCACCTTAGTTTGCATTTCATTGGCTGGAGCAAATCATCTGGTCATGTCAGGCTCCACATTGCTGGGTCGTACAATTCTACCTTGAGTAGAAGAGAGCCCAAAACATCTTCTCGTCCTTCCCAAGTTACCTTCTAGATGAAATATACATGCACAGTCACATTCTTTATGTATATGGTGACCTGGGGCAGCACGTATAGCTGTATGGCTTTGGGCAAATTATCTAATAATTCCACATCATAACACCACAGGGTTGTTGTGAAGATTACATGAGAAAACTGTCTTTCTTTTTTCTATGGACACAAAAAAAACTAAATCGAGGCCATGCCGTATATATAATTTCACATTCCGCTTTTAAAGTTAATGTTATTTCATAAAAATTTCCCCAAGTTATGACAAACCCCTTGTAGGTGTTCTTATTATATTAGAATAATATTACAGGACACATTCTAAAATAAGATATCCATTTCTATATAAAAGGGCATTTTGCGTTTGTAAGATGTTCCCAATTTCAGTGGCTCCTTATCATCCAAATAGGTGCTATTTCATTAAAGGAAGAAGTGGCAGCCCGGGCTGGAATCGCCCCCAACCGTTCCCTGGTGAGATGAATCGAACTTCCCACTGAGGACGACAGGCTCTGGCATGTCCTCGCTTCTCCAAATAAAGGTATGGGAGGACTTCTCCCCAAAGAACACGGATTGCTCAGTACCGTTTTATAGGTCAAGGAGAAAGCCCTACGGTAGATGGAAAAAAATTACATTTACCAAAGCAAACGGGGAAGTTGAAACTGCTGTGTAGAAAACACCTGGTCATTGCAACTTGACTATCAGTGGCCAGTACAAGAGAGGACACTAGCACACCTGCTTTTCGCCTGTGCCACGGGCGATCTCTTTGGAAGCCCAAAAGAGCCGAGCCCTTAAAACAAACAAACAAAAGCCCCCAAACGTAGCTTTTTATCTCTGCAACTTTTTTTTTTTTTTTTTTTTTTTTTTTTTTTAGTGCAGAAGCGATGTGTGTTTTATTGGGAATTACAATGGGTCTTTTATACACAAAGTCAGATGTGGGAGGGGCGTCCCCCACCCACCAGAAACCTTAATCCATGAAAACTTAATCAATGATCGCCTTTGAACCCTTTTCATATAATAATCTTAAAATCCCATAACAAGGGATAACCTAATCTGTGACTGACATATTCTATAAACCTTTTCCATCCTAAGCTGATTGATTTATGCCAAGTTAAACAAATTCTATAGAAA
>NW_007231865.1:0-9851 GCF_000164805.1 Carlito syrichta | reverse complement strand
GGTTTCTTCTGCACAAATCTCTGATTTATGTTCCAAGTCAGGGAGAGTCACCTAAACCCAGCTCTCCTGGAGGGCTCACATCACTATCTGCACAGGATGTAGGATGGACCACCCCTCTGGATGAGGTTCCTTCCAGCTGGAGACCTGAACACCCTACATGTTCTGGCCTGTGTGTCCTGTTCTGCCCAGAGGAGGATGGGCCATACCCAATAGATCCCTGGGTTTTGCATCTTCACCTACTCCACAACCAAAAGGAGAGACCGTTCACAGCCTCACACTGGAGGGGGAATACCTTTGTACACATGGCACGATATCTGTAGAGAGAACACTCCGGTGACACAGGGCAATGCGGGGTGGGTTGGAGACTTTGTCTTCAATCACAGACTTTGTCTCTGTGATTCCTTGCAAGAGATCGGTCCTTTCCCTAGGACTGAACTTCCCACACACCATGGTCTTTTTGAGGCATGCCCGTTACAGGAGGGTGCCACCTGTCCTGGTGCCCACCTGGCCTGTTTCCAGAAGCTATTAGAGTAAAGGTGGAGAAGCAGTAGGATGGAGGCCCAGGGAAGAGGAAGGGGTGTCCGGGCACCCCTCCACTTTACTGCCCTGAGGGTAACTGGGGAGGGACCTGGTGTTGGAGCCCACCTGGTTGCGACAGTTCCCAGTGCTTCCTTTTCATTTCTCTCATGGAGGCATGGATGGGTTGCCTCAGTACTGAGTCATCATCCTGGGCCCAGGCTTGGGTTAGCTTGTCCTCAAAAAACTCCCTCAGATCGATCCTGGACAGCTTCAGGAAGTGCCCTAGGGATGGGGTAGCATCAAGCCTAGGGGTCTGTGAGGGTCAGCGCCTGCACCCTGTTACTTTCTGGGCATCACCCACTGTACTTCTGTGGCCATCCCTGGATCCAGCTGTGCAGGGAAGCCATGGCACCAGGGCCCCAGGCAAGGGAGTGTCACCATACTCCTCCTGTTGTTGGGGTTGTGTGTAGGTTGGCTCAGACTGATTAGGGAGAAACTGAGGACTCTGCTCAGCCCCGCAGGCCTGGCCTGTCCTAGCCTGCCCTCGTTCCAGCTAGAGCACAGGGTACTGTAGAGAGTACAAGTTTCCCTCAGGAAGTTGGTGTCTGTCCTGCATGCTTTCCTGGGCACCCTCAGGCATACAGGAACTTACTTTTGTGTATTTTGAAGGCCACGTGTGATATTGCTGCCACTACGTTTTGGCTTTCTAAGATGGACACATCCCAGAGTCTCAGAGTGAACTAGAAAGGGGTCTGTGGGAACAGCAGGTATGGGAGGACCTGGCCCTTTCAGGCTGGGGGCCAATGGCCTGGGCAGGGCCCCCTCTTTATGAGAAGAGCCCCCCACAAACTTGAGTCACACAAGTCATTGCCACCTCACATGGGGTCTGTCTTCATGTAGGTGAGACGTCCCCAGGCACAGGGCCCCTCTCCCTCTGGAACCATCACTCCATGCCAGGACTGGACTGTCCCTTGCTCAGCTCAATTCTGGGTCTAGCTGTGGTTCAGATCTCACAGGTTGGTCTCCTCTCAGCAGAGATGTAGTTCCCAGAGAAAGAAGCTTCCCAAGGACTCGGGGCTTCCCTCAGTTACCCTTGAAAATGTCTTGCTTCATGTACCCTGCCTAGTGGACTAAGTCTTGGTCTTTGCTATGGGACACCTTTCGTTGGCAGGACCTGTCTTGTGTTCCTGCAGGGCAGTGCATGTTCCTCCTGTGGGTGGGGAAAACTGGGGAGCCACCTGGGGGTGGGAAAAGCTAGGGGAGATGGGCCTAGTGGGGCAGGATGTTTCCCAGTCAGGTGTCTCCCTGGGCCTCCTTGCCCCATCCACCAAGCATTTAAGGAACCAGGACATGGTGGTTATCCAGAGGCAAAAGCCTGTTTTGTCCTGGTGGAGAGACCAGATGTGCTCAGTGCCCTTGGGTTGTATTGAAAACCTCCTTATTCCTGGCCCCTCTACAGACTCTTTCCCAAAGGGCAGAACTGAGCAGTGTCCAGGGCACCCCAAACCTGCCCATGCATGCACACTCATGGAAACACTTCCCTCAGCCCTCCCCACAGGAGCTCATCCCAGTTGCAGGCCCCTGTACCCTGCAAGGACATGGAAACCAAAGTGTGAACACCTGGAGAACTTCACGTGGTCCCTGGCCAGGCCCTAGCTGGATCTTGCCTTCTCCTCAGCTCCATGAGGGGCTTTGGCAACCCCTCTCCCTGACCCATGGGACCCAGGGTTACTGGGGAAGAGCTGGGGGGACCATCCACTCACCAAATGCTTGATGACATGCAGGAAACACTTTCTCAAAACTTCCTCTTGGTGGTCAAGGAGACTCTGGACCCTGGGGCAGCCTTTTGTATAGAAGCCTGAGAAAACCCCATCCCCCAGGACATCAGAGCCTTCTGGGGGGTGAAGCTGTCAACTGGGAAAACTGCCAGTGGCAGGGTCCCCAGACCCCGATGCTTCCACCCTCCTCTCTTTGTAGCCCATTGTGTGGTCTCATTCCTCAGAAGGTCAGGACCATCACTGAGCCCGCCTGGACATGCTGCCCAGGGCATCCTTGGCTGAGGTTTCTGGAGGTCAGTGTCAAGGCCCAGAGTGAGGACCAGGGGAGTGGAAACCAGGTCGAAAAGCTGGGCATTACGGGGTCATTTCCTGGATATGGGGTCAGGCCAGGGGACACAGGATAAGAAGACAGTGCCACCTGGGCTTGTTCTGGCTGTGAGTGGGGTAGGTGACTGAGAGGGTGACCAACTGGGAGGCAGAAAGACAAGCTGGAAGGTAAGGGTCACTTGTTGAAGTCAGCCAGAGGTTGTGATCTAGACCATAGAGGACAGCCTCAGGGAGGCTGTGATGCTCTTGGCTGATTGGGCTGAGAAGTGTGTGATCAGGTGTGGATGTCCCGTTTCAGCTCTGGGCTCCTATGGGACCCTCAGAAGGGGACATCCTCCAGACTCCAAACCAGTTGGGGATGGATGGCACCCTCCAGGAAGTGTTATCAGCCAACCGATGTGGCTGTTCCCTTTTTTGGCTGGGGGAGGCCCCAGGTAGGCTGTCCACCTACCGTGCATGGCATGTCTGTCATTGCCAAGAAGTTGAACAAGAGTCCAGAAGGCATCTTCTTCCTTCATATAATTGAGGAGGATGGCCGCAATGTGACTCATCCCCTAGCAGTATTCTACCTCCTGCAAGAGCCACACCATGTGAGTTGTCAACTGAGAGCACTGAGGTCATTTGGGAGAACAAAGGTCATGTGGACAGCAAAGGTCACTGGAAAAGCCTGCCATAGGCCTTGGAGGATTTGGAGTGCCGTCACTGCTCCCATCTCCTTATGCTGTGCATCAGGACTGAATGGGGTCACACACATGTCCATTTACAAGGAGCCCCAAGAGGCTCATGCAGCATGCAAGTTCATGTGGGAGGAAAGGGTACAGGCAAGGCCCCAGACACCAGGTGAGGAAGTCAAGTGTCAGGCTCAGGGCAGCACACAGGACTGGACCTCCTTGCAGACTGTCTGTGTGTGGTGGGTGCAACACATCAGGTCCTGGGATGACCACTGGTTGCCAGGCACAGGAGGACACTAAGTCCAGACCTGTGTAGGCAAGTTGTGGAGATGACTCAGTGACATGCTCTTGCCGGGAAGGGTCTGGAACGAGGGTTGAGTGGGAGCATCGACTTCTGTGTCCCCCTCCCTGTATCCTCTGACAGGTTTGGCCCAAGAGGACTTTGATTGCTGTCAAGTTTCCGGTAGACTTGTCTCTTTCAGGATCCAAAATCACTGGGTGACAATCACACTGTCCATCAAGAGGGGCCTCTTGCAACCCTGCCAGGCTCATGGGCTCTGGGGCACCTTCGGGAGGCAGACATCAAGCCTGGTTCTGAGAAGGGTGGGCAGGTCCAGGTGAAACCAGACATCACTCTAACTTTTTCCTGTGTCAGTATCGGGTGAGGAACCCTCCCCATGCATGGACATCCCTGACTGCAGTGAGCTGGATCCTACTTAGGCCTTCCTGATAGGTGACAAATACTGAATGGGAAGGAAGCCAAGACACCCATGAGCACCCATGCCTGACAACACGGGAATGTGGCCTGTGGCTGTCACTACCTGGGAAAACTCACTGGGTTGTAAGCAGAGTATGCCAGTAGAACATAAAATAGCTCTTGTTTCCTAGGAAAGAGAAAAGAAAGCTCTTGTGTGTTTTGTGCTGAGGCTATTCATTTCATTATAACCCTGATGAAGAATCCAAGGTACACACAGCCAGAACATGTGAAGGGGCTCAAGTGTGCAGCTGGAAGGAACCTCCATCCAAAATCCGAGAGATGTGTGCTCCATAAGCATGAGCTCTTTGGGACACCTGAGGCCAGAACAAATTTTGGTAACATCTACAGATAGTGAAATACAAATATCCCACGTATAATTTAGATGACTAATTAGTTTCATTCAGGTGCTTTTTGTTTGTTTGTTTGCACTTGTAAAGTCCAAAATACTTTTTCTAGCATACAAACTAAAAAAAAATAAAAATAAAAATAAGACTCCCAAGACTCAGGGTGAGCTCTTTGCAGTTAACATCTCCCCATTCCTTCAGCCCCCAGTTGTTTGATGTCACCTCAGTCCCTATGTTCAGCATTTTCTAGAATGTTTTGGGATTAGAAATTTTATAGAGGTAGCTTTTGGGTATGGCTTCTTTCCCTTACCAAATGTATCTCAGAAGCATTCATGCTCCTGCAGGGCAAATTACTTGGTCCCTTTTCTCATGGAGTTGGCTTCTGTCCTGAGAGGCAATGCCATTTCATTAGCATTTCCCACATGGAAGGGAACCTCAGTGGCCTCCAGGTTTTCATGCTTATGAATCAAGCAGTGAGTGTGGCATGCAGGCTTTATGTGGACATGTGTGTTCCGATCAATGGGTGGATATCAAGGGCATTGTGGGGTCCTGTGTTTAGTGTGCTTTCAGTTCCATGAACTGTTGCTCCCCTGTCCTCTGGGGTGGTTGCCATTTTGCATTTCCATCAGCCACAGAGGAGAGATCCTGCAGCACTACGTTCCCATTGTGGGCTGCTGTCATGTTTCCAGGGAAGAGCCTGAGCCCCTGTGAGCCCCTGTTCCAGGTCTGGTCAGTACTTGGAGGGAACTTTTCACCATGCAGCATGGTGTTGCAGGCATCTGTGTCCCCTCGGAAGGCTCCTGGGTTTTTGCCTACAAGCCCCATCCTGGTCTTGGGCTTGGAGCCTGGTAGGTGGTCAGTCCATGGTGGGTCGGTGTTCTGGTCCAGGAGAGTCCTTGTTGGCTATGTCCCCTCCCCTGTAGAACACTTGCCTGTGGCCTGGGGCCTCTCCATCCCCCTGGGAAGCTCCATCCCTTTGGATTTTCCCATTTGCCCTGGACTCTGTGGTTCCCACGGGCCTTACTTGATACCGTAATGCTTGTACCTGATGTTCTTGGTGAGAGTAAGGTTCACATCGATGTCAGTTTGGCATATGTGCTGGGAGGTCCTTCTGCCCCTTTTCTTCATTCTCTGTGGGGCAGGGCCAAGAGAAGGAAGCAGCGTCAGAGCCCGGGAGACTCACTGCACACACAGCTGTCATCACACACTCATAACTTCTCCATGGGGAGGGGTTTCTTCTGCACAAAGCTCTGACTTGTGTTCCACACCAGGGAGGGTCACCTGATCACAGCTCTCCTAGGGGGTTCACATCTCCATCTGCACAAGATGTAGTATGGGCCACCCTGCTGGATGGAAGTTCCTTCCAACTGAACATTTGAGTCCCCCACATGTTCTAGCCTGTGTGTCCCATTATTCCCATGGTAGGATGGGTCATTACCTCATAAATCCCTGGGTTTGACATCTTCACCTCCTCCACACCCAGAAGTAGAGACCAGGCATGGACTTGCAGTGGAGGGGGGATGTCTTTGTACACCCGGCATGACATCTGTAGAGAGAACATTCTGGTGACACAGGCCACAGGGCAAGGCAGGGTGGGTTGGAGACTGAGAATTCTGGAAGCTTTCAGGTTGGGTCTCTGTGATTCCTCAGAAGAGATTGGTCCTCTCCCTAGGACTGAGCCTCCCTACACATCATGAAAGAAGGGATGAGGGCTCAGGGTTGTGAACTCTTATCTGGACCTTTTCCTTCCTTCTGGTCACTGGATAATATCCCTGCTTCTGACCTATGGTGGTCCAGACCCTGGTGTCAGATTCCCAGAAACAGGACCCTTGCTGGTTGAGCAGAACAGCTGGGAAAAGGGCCTCCTCTCCTGTGTGTGAGGACCATATGTCCTCCACTCTCCATGTACACCTACCTTCTTACTTCTTTTATATTTCTCCCAATTGTTCATCATTTCCAACCATTTTTTAGTTCATCATATCTCCTGGCATTTTTGCTGCCATCAGGAAGACAATGGAATTAGCGGAGATGCAGGCTTCTGAGAGCCACCCTTAGGTGCAGGCTTGTGCTCTCAAGGCTCTAATGGGACTGAACTCGAAAGAGCCAGGGAAGGGCAGACCCTGGGCTCTAAACAAGATGGTCCCAGTGGCCTGGCCTGGTGACTGGAGAACACAGACGCTCTGGACTTTGGCTAGCTCCCAGCCTCCAGGTGGGTTCCTAGTGAAATGTCTGAAAAATCCACATGTCTATATAACTTATAGTAACCATATAAATTTGCTAGCCATTTTAGGTTGCTTGAAGTTGCCTGCTTGAAAGAACGTTCCCCCCTTCCTGTGTAACCACAACTGTTCTTGGCCTCTGAACTGTATCTGATAGCTTCTTCTTTGAAATCCCCTACCCCCTACATCCTGTTAAGCAAACAGCAGCTGATTGATGGCCAAACTAAGCAAGCAGGTAGCTGCAAATTGTTCCATACCTGACTCTGACCCCTCCCTGAAATGTAAACTGTAATTGCAAAAGCTATGTTTTTTTGCCTATAAAAGCCCCCTGCTTGCTTTTCTTGGGGCCAAAAAATTTTTAATGGCATAAGCCCTCTCTAATTAAAAGCACTCAAAAATCTGATTCTCTGCATGTTGGCATTTTATTTCTCACACTCTGGTCATAACACTAGCATCAGTGTGCAGTGACCTTTGAACCAAAACTGTGGTGCCCGGTGGTGGGTTAGAGAGGAAAAAAATATGCACGGAGAGACTGTAGGGGTCAGGTATAGTAGGAAGTGTGGCTTCTCCATACATGGTGTGTCATGACTTCTTACCACTTCTCGTGCCCACAGGCTAACCCTGCCTCACAGACATTCCCCCCAGCTGCCCATTAGTGGGTCAGCATCACTTGAAGGCATACTGGAACCTTACCTTCACCTTCAGGGCTCTGACAGGGGGCAGTTATGACTCCTTGTAAGGCAACCAAGGCAGAGCTGAGGATCCAGGCCAGGAGCGGTCTCCTCCTTTTGGGGTGCCATCCCCATCTCCAGCCCTTCCAGGTCTTAGCCCAAGAGACAGAACATGGGAGGGTGGTGGGGCCTCCCTGCAGCTGACACTTAGGAGCAGCCAGGACACAAAGCAGAGGGACCTCAGGGCAAGCAGAGGCCTTTCAGACCCGTGGGGATTGAAGCTGTCATAGGGACTCCCCTCCCTTCCTGGAAGGAGCATCTTCTGCAGAAGCTGAGACCATCCAGTCCTGAGATGGCACAGGGTGGGAGCTGGCCCCAACAGTGGTTCCCAGAAAGTGACTGTGTCCTCAGGCAAGGCCCAGAAGCCTGACCTGAATGATGGCCTGAGCACTGCTCAGAGCACTGAGCATTGCATGGGAGCCTGGCTCCCCATGCCCATGGCCCTCATTGGGGGTGAACTCCTGCCTCTCTCTGCTCCTGCCTATAGATTCTTCCTGTTCCCTGTCCCACCTCCCCCATTCTTTCTGTCCCAGAGGATGTGACCATCTCTCTGGCCCTTATTCGACCCTTGTCTCATCAAAACCTCTGAGCAAGACCCTTGCATCTGTCAACACTACTGCCTCGTCCACTTTCTACCTGGGTTGCTGAGCCCAGCAGGGTAGATACCAGGGGCAGGAATGGTGACCGAGGGTCTTCAGAAGCCAGCATGGACTCAAGCCCCATCTCCAGTGACATCCTCCTTCCACCCACTGCGGGAGCTGTGACATGGGGCAGCTAAGGTCATCTCCTCCCACCATCCAGGCCCCAACACTACCTCCCTATATGCCCGCACCCCTGGGACTGATGGAGCCTGCTGGGAGCAGAGTCTCTGAGGGCCCTGTAGAGTCAGGGGGATGGGTTGAAGCCCTTATGTGGAGGTTCCCAGATGAGTGCTTGCCCTGACCCCTGCCCACATACAGTCCTCCCCAGACTGTTGACCAACCTGAGGCCAGCGTCTTATGGGTGCTTTCCAGAGTTGTCCATCCCATGTGATCCTCCCACCTCACCTCCCCCAGGCTGCTTCCCTCTCCATATGTGACCCCTGTAGGAACAGACTGCAGATTTGTCTCTGATGCCAGGTCTCACATCCGCTCTGAGCAGCTGACCCAGGTTTCAGTCCCCTTCACCTGTAAGCTCTACCACCCACTTCCTTCCCTGAGATGCCCAATTAGGGCAATAATTTGCTGCATCCAGGAAACTCATCTCACTGCAAGGAATGCACACAAACTCAAAGTTAGAGAATGGGAAATGAGTTTTCATGTGAACAGATCACAAAAAGAAGACAGGAGTCATGATCTTAATATCAGGCAAAACCTTTAAGTTATCACAAATTTAAAAAGATGCAGGACACTACATAATGATAAAAGGTTCAATCCGGACTTCCAGGCAAGACGGCGAAGGCATAGGTGAACTGGTGAGATTCTCTGAACGGACCAAGACTGCATACTGCTGAATAGACAGACTGTAAAGCAGAGGGAAAAGTGAACAAAGCCAGAAGACCCTCATAAGGAAGAACAGGTCATTGCAGAAGAGAAATAAAAGCAACCCCACCTTCCCTCAAAAACAGAATTGAAGAGGGGGAGGGAAAGGGGGAGAGGGAGAAAAATCTACAGAAATGAAGAAAAACCAAAAGAAGAGTATGGGTCTCTCCCAGAAGCCTGGGAGAGCAGACACTGAGAAAACTGACTTTGGAATACAAACAATGAAAAGTCCCCAGAATGAAGTGTCTCAAAATGCAAATGTAGATATCAAAACAATAATGGAGAGATTAAAAAGAATTGAGGAGACACAAGAAGAAACTAGGAAGGAGCTGATATCTGAGATAACAGTAATAAAGAATACTGAGAATGAAATAAATAACAAATTGATAAGCATGGAAAGCAGAATTACCCAAGCAGAAGAAAGAATCTCAGAGCTTGAGGACCAAAATATAGAAATAACCCAAACTCTTAAAAACACAGAAAATAAGCTCAAAAAGACAGAACAAAACCTTCAAGAGATGAGTGACTACCTCAAGAGGCCTAACCTAAGAATAATCGGACTCCCTGAGGCAGAAAGAGAAACAGAGACCACATTGGAACAAACTTTCCACGAGATCATTCAAGAAAATTTCCCTCATCTAATCAGTGATACAAAAATTCAAACACAAGAGATTCAGAGAACCCCCGCAAGACAACAAATGAGAAGACCAACTCCTAGACACATAATAATTTGCCAAATAAAGTAGGCACAAAAGAAAAAATCCTAAAGGCAGCAAGAGAAAAAGGCCAGATCACCCACCATGGAAGACCAATCAGAATAGCAGCAGATTTATCTGAAGAAACCCTGCAGACTAGGAGAGCTTGGAGCCTTATCTTCAAAGTCCTAAAGGATAAACAATTTCAACCAAGAATAACCTACCCGGCCAAGCTAAGCTTCATCAGTGAGGGAGATTAAAATCTTTCCCAGATATCCAATCCCTAAGAA
>NW_007231864.1:0-10001 GCF_000164805.1 Carlito syrichta | reverse complement strand
TAGCAAACGGGTTGAGTCAACTGGTTGATTAGGATAGCTAGCAGTTAGCTAATGAGTTAATTCAGCTGGATGAGTCAAGTAGGAAGCTAGATATCTAACGAGTTAAGTCAGCTGGTTGTGTCAGTTAGCGAACTTGTTAGATAACGAGTTAAGTCAGATGATTAAATCACTTAGCTAGCACGTTAGATAACGAGTAAGCTAATTAGTTACCAAGCTGGTTAAGTCAGTTACCTAGCTAGGCAGCTAACTATTTAAGTCAGCTTGTTAGCTAGGTAGCTAGTTAATTTGCTACCAATTTACGTCCGTTGGCTAGCTAGGTAGGTAGCTAGTTAAGTAAGCTAGTTAAGTCAGCTGGCTAGCCAGATGGCTAGCTAGGTAGTGAGCTAGTTAAGTCAGTTGGCTAGCTAGATGAATAGCTGGTTAATTCAGCTAGTTAAGTGAACTAGCTAGCCAACTGGCAACGTAGGAAAAAAGATAGTTGTCAGCTAAATAGCTAAATGGCTAGCTAGTGATGTCAGCAGGTTAAGTCAGCTGGCTAGCCAACTGGATAGCTGGTTAAGTCAGCTAGTTTAGTCAGCTGTCTAGACAGCTGGCTATGTAGGTAGCTAGCTAGATAAGTCAGCTTGCTAGCCAGCATGCTAGCAATTCAATGCACCTAGTTAATTCAGCTGGCTAGCCTGCTGGCTAGGTAGGTAGTTAGTTGGTTATGCGAGCTGGCTAGCTAATTTGCTACCTAAAGTCAGCTAGGTAAGTCAACTGTCTAGCCAGCTGGCTAGATAGGTAGTCAGCTAGTTAAGTCAGCTGGCTAGCCAGATGACTAGTTGGTTAAGTCAGCTAGTTAAGTCAGCTGACAACCAGCTAGCTAGCTAGTTAAGTCAACTCATTAAGTCAGTTGGCTAACCAGTTGGTTAGGTAGTTAAAAAGAGAGTTAAGTCAGATGGCTAGCCATCTGGCTAGCTAGTTATTTCAGCTAGTTAAGCCAGCTGGATAGCTAGGTAGCTAGCTGGTTAAATCAACTAGTTAAGTCAACTTGCTAGCTAGTTAAGTCAGTGAGTTAAGTCACCTGGCTAACCAGCTGGCTAGGTGAGTAGCTAGCTAGTTAAATCAACTAACTTGACAGTGAGCTACCTAGTTAAGTAACCTAGTTGTCAGCTAACTAGCCAGCTTTTTAGCTAGGTAGCTAGTTAGGTAAGTCAGCTGGCAAGCCAGCGGGCTATGTAGGTAGCTAGCTAGTTAACTCAGCTGGCTATGCAGCTGGCTAGCTTGGTAGCTAGGCAGTTAGGTCAACCTGTTAGTAAGCTGTCTAGCTAGTTAAGTCACCTAGTTAAGTCAGCTGTCAAGACAGCTGTCTGGCTAGGTAGCTAGATAATCAAGTCATGTGTATATCCTGTCGGCTAGCTATTTAAGTCACCTAATTAAGTCAGCTGGCTAGCCAGCTGGCTAGCTAGTTTGCTTGCTAATTAAGTGAGCTGGCTAGACAGATGGCTAGCTACTTAAGGCAACTAGTTAAATCAGCTGGCTTCCCACCTGGCTAGCTATATAGCAAGATAGTTAATTCAGTTGACTAGTAATCAGGCCAGCTATTTAAGTCAGCTAGGTAGCCAGCTGGCTAGCTAGGTAGCGAGTTAGTTAACTCAGTTGGCTAGCCAGCTGACTACCTAAATAAGACAGCTAGTTTGGTGAGCTGACTAGCTAGCTAGCTAGGTAGAGAGCTAGTTAAGTCAGCTGGCTAGACAGTTGGATAGCTAGTTAAGTCAGCTAGTTGAATCAGCTGGCTAGTCAGCTGCCTAGCTGGTTAAGCCAACTAGTTAACACAGCTGGCTAGCCAGATGGCTAGCTAGTTAGCAAGCTAGTTAAGTCAGCCGGCTAGCCAGCTTGCTAGCTATTTAAGTCAGCTAGTTAATTCAGCTGTCTTCCCAGCTGGATAACTACGTAGCTAGCTAGCTAAGTCAGCTGGCTAGCTGGTTAAATTAGCTAGTTAATTCAGCTGGCCACCCAGTTGTCTAGGTAGTTAAGTCAACTAGTTAAGTAACTGTCTAGCCAGGTGGCTAGCTGCTTAAGTGAGCTAGTTAATTCAGCTGCTCAGCCAGCTGGCTAGTTAGGTAGCTAGCTAGTTAAGTCAGCTAATTAAGTCAGCTGGCTAACCAGCTATCTATCAGTGTAGCTAACTAGTTAAGTCAGCTGGCTAACCTGGTGGCTAGCTAGTTAAATCAAAAAGTTAAGTCAGTTCACTGGCCAGCAGGTTAGCCAGGTAGTTAAGCCATCAGGCTATGTAGATAGGTAGCTACTTAAGTAAGCTGGCTAGCCTTTATGTTACATAGTTATATGAGCTAACTAAGTCAACTGGCTATCCAGCTGTCTAGCTAGGTAGATAGCTACTTAAATCTGCTTGCTAGCCAGCTGCCTACACTGTTGTCAGCTAGTTAAGTCAGCTGGCTAGTCTGCTGGCTAGCTAGGTAGCTAGGCATTTAATTCAGGTGGCTAGTCAGCTGGCCAGCTAGTTAAGTAAGCTACTTTAGTCAGCTGGCTAACCAGTTGGGTAGCTAAAGTCAGCACATAAATTCAGTTGTTTATCCAGCTGGCTAGCTAGTTTAAAAGCTATTTACCTCAGATGGGCAGCCAGCTGACTTGCTAGTTATTTCAGCTAGTTAAGTCAGCAGACAAGCTAGAAAGCTAGTTAGTTGAGTCAGTTAGAAATGTCAGCTAGCTAGCTAGTTAAGTCAGCTAGTTAAGTTAGCTAGTTAACCAGCTTGCTAGCTAGGTAGCTAGCTAGTTGTGTCAGCTGACTAGCAAACTGGCTAGCTAGTTAAGTCACCTAGTTAAGTCAGCTGACTAGTCAGCTGGCTAAGTATGTAGCTGGCTAGTTACGTCAGCTGGCCAGAGAGCTGGCTAGCTAGATAAGTCACCTAGTTAATTCTGCTGGATAGCCAGCTGGCTAACTATGTAGCAATCAGTAATTCAACTGGCTAGAAAGCAAGCCAGCTAGTTATGACAGCTAGTTAAGTCAGCTGGCTAGCAAGCTGACTAGCTAGGTAGTGACCTAGTTAAGTCAGTTGGCTAGCCAGCTGGCTATATAATTAAGTCAGCTAGCTAAGTCAGCTGGCTAGTTAGCTGGATAACTAGTTAAGTCAGTTAGTTTAGTCACCTATCTGGCCAGCTGCCTAGATCGTTAATCAACTAGTTATGTCAGCTGGTTAACCAGCTGGCTAGCTAGTTCAGTCACCTCATTAAGTCTGTTGCCTAGCCAGCTCACTAGCTAGTTAAAAAGCTAGTTAAGTCAGATGGCTAAACAACTGGCTATCTAGTTATTTCAGTTTGTTCAGTCAGCTGGCTAGCTAGTTAGTTAATTCAGCTATTTATGTGAGCTAACTCACTAGTTATGTCAGCTAGTTAATTCGCCTAGCTAGCTAGGTAGCTAGGTAGCTAGCTAGGTAGCTAGCTTGATAACTAGCTAGGTAGCTAGCTAATTATTTCAGTTAGTAAAGTCAGCTGGCTATCTAGGTAGCTAGCTAGTTAAGTCAGCTAGTTAATTCAGCTGGCTAGCTAGTTCAGTCAGCTGGTTAGACAGCTGCCTAACTTGGTATCTAGCTAGTTAATTCATTTGGCTAGCCAGCTGGCTAGCTAGCTATGTCACCTAGATAAGTCAGCTGGCTAGCCAGCTGGTTAGCTAGGTAGCTAGGTAGTTAAGTCAGCTGGCAAGGCAGCAGGAACCATAGGTAACTAGCTTGCTAAGACAGCTGGTTAGCCACCAGGCTAGCTAATGATGTCAGCTAGATAAGTCAGCTGGCTACCAGATGGCTAATGAGTTACACCAACTAGTTGAGTCATCTTGATAGCCAACTGGCTAGTTGGTTAAGTCAGCTGGTTAATTCAAGTGGCTAGCCATCTGGCTAGCTAGGTAGCTAGCAAGTTAAGTCAGCTGGCTAGCCAACTGGCTAGCTGGTTAAGTCAGTTAGTTAAGTCAGCTGACTAGCCACCAGTCTAGTTAGGTAGCTAGCTAATTAAATCAGCTTGCTAGATGGCTGGCTAGCTAGTTAATTCAGCGAGTTAAGTGAGCTGGTTAGTCATCTGGCTAGCTAGTTGGTTGGCTAGTTAAGTCAGCTGGATAGTTGGATGGCTATCTAGTTAACTCAGCTAGTTAATTCAGTGGGTTAGCTGACTGGCTAGCTAGTTGGCTGACAAGTTATACCAGCTGGTTAGCAGGCTGGTCAGGTGGGTGACCAGGTAGTAAAACCAGCTTGCTAGCCAGCTGACCAGCAGGGGTGCTGACTAGTTAAGCCGGCTGTCTATAACACTGTCCAGCCAGCCAGCTGGTTACTTAAGCTGGCTGGCTAGCCAGCTGGCCAGCCCACTAGCTAGCTAGCTGGCTGCCTAGGCAACTAGCCATCCAGGTAGCTAGCTAGCTAAGCCAGGTGGCTAGCCATCTATCCAACCAGGTAGCTAGTTAGTTAAGTCAGCTGGCTAGCCAGCTAGCCAGCCAACTAGCTAGTTAGCTAGTTAAAACAGCTAGCTAGCAAGCTAGTAGTTAAGTCATCCAGCAAGTCTGGTAACTATTTAGCTATATTTGTTAAGTCAACTAGCTACTCAGTTGCTAGTCAGCTAGCTACTTAAGTCTCCTAGGGAGTCAGCTAGTTAGTCAGCTAGATAGTTAAGTCAACTAACCAGATAACTAGCCAGTTACCTGACTAGTTAAGTCACCTAACTATACAGCTAGATAACTTGTTTGCTAGCTTGTTATGTCAGCGAGATAGCCAGCTAACTAGTCAGCTAGCTAGTTACTTAGCTAACAAGTTGACTAGCATTTCAGCTAGCTGTCAGCTAACTAGTGGTCTCCCTCACTTTCCATCATGTCAGCTAACTAGTAGGCTTGCTCACCTGCCAACCAGTCAGCAAACTAGTAGGCTCGCTTGCCAGCCAACAGGGCAAGTAACTTGTCAGCTCGCTCGAAGGCCAACAGGTCAGCTAACTAATCATTTGCTCGCCACCTGACAAGTTAAGTCAGCTCACTGGTTGGCTCACATGCCGGCCAACTAGTTATGGCAGAGCATGCATAGGATTTCTTGCCGGCCGACTAGTTAATTCAGCTGACCAGTCGGCTTGCTCGCCAGCCGACTAGTTAAGTCAGCTCACCTGTCGTTTCACTCGCCGGCCGACTAGTTGTCAGCTAACCAGTAGGCCTACTAGCTGGATCACTAGTTAAATCAGCTAACCAATCGACCGACTAGTGGACTAACTTGTCAGCTGACAATTTAGGTCAGCTAATTAGTCGGCCGAATAGTTAGGTCAGCTAATATGTCAGCCAAGTAGTCAGTCGACTAGTTAGGTCAGCTAACTAGCCAGCCAACTACTTAACCGAGCTAACTAGTGGGTCAACTCGTCAGTCAACTATTTGACACAGCTAAATACTCGACCAAGTAGTCAGTCAGCTTGTTAACCCAGCTAACAAGTCGGCCAAGTAGTCAGCAAACGTGTTAAACCAGCTAACATGTCAGCCGACTCGTCAGCCAACAAGTTAAGTCACCTTGTTAACTCGTTAACAAACTAGTTAAGTCAGCTATGTAACTCGTTTAACAACTAGTTAAAACAACTAGTTAAAACTCAATAACCAACTCGTTAAGTCAGCTAGTTATCTCATTAACCAACTAGCTGTCAGCTAGCTAAGTCAGCTAGCTAAGTCAGCTAGCTCACTAGTTAAGTAATGGTTAAAGTCAGCTACTTAAGTCTTCTCCCTAACTAGTTAGCTAATTAGTTAAGTCAGCTGGTTATTCAGCTAGTTAAATAGTTAGCTAACTATTTATTTCAGTAGGTTAAGTCAGCTAGCTAACTACTTAAGTCAGCCAGTTAAGTCAGCTAGCTAAGTAGTTATGTCGGCTAGCTAAGTCAGCTAGTTAAGTCAGCTTCTAATATAGTCATCTGGTTAAGACAGCTAGCTAGATAGTTAGCTACAGTTTTAAGTCCACAGGTTAAGTCAGGTTGTTAGCTAGTTAACTAAGGGGTTAACTCAGTGGGTTGAGTCAGCTAGCTAGCTAGTTAGCAAATGGGTTGAGTCAGCTGGTTGAGTAGGCTGGATAGCTAGTTCACTAACGAGTTAAGTCAGTTGGTTGAGTCAGCTAGCCATATCTTTAGCTAATGATATAAATCAGATGATTAAGTCACCTAACTAGCACGTTAGATAATGATAAAGTTAACTAGTTATCTTGCTGCTTATGTCAGCTAGCTATCAAGGCAGCAAACTATTTAAGTCAGCTTGTTAACTAGGTAGCTAACTAGTTAGCTAACTAAGTCAGCTGGCTAACTAGGTACCTAGCTAGTTAGCGAACTATTTAAGTCCGCTGTTTAGCTAGGTAGCTACTAGTTAAGTCAGCTACTTAAGTCAGCTGGCTAGCCAGCTGGCTACCTAGGTAGTGAGCTAATTAAGTCAGTTGGCTAGCCAGCTGGATAGCTGGTTAATTCAGCTAGATAACAAAGCTGGCTAGCCAACTGGCTAGGTAGGTAGCTAGCTAGTTAAGTAAGCTAGATAGCTACATGGCTAGCTAGTGATGTCAGTGAGTTAAGTCAGCAGGCTGGCCAACTGGCTAGCTGGTTAAGTCAGCTAGTTTAGGCAACTGTCTAGCCAGACGTCTAGGTAGGTAGCTAGCTAGATAAATCAGCTTTCTGGCCAGCAGGATAGTTGTTCAAGTCAGCTAGTTAAGTCAGCTGGCTAGCCTGCTGGCTACGTTGATATCTAGCAGGTTAAGTGAGGTGGCTACCCAGTTTGCCAGCTTAAGTCAGCTAGGTAAGTCAACTGGCTAGCCAGCTGGCTAGAAAGGTAGCTGGCTAGTTAAATCAGCTGGTTAGTCAGCTAACTAGCTGGTTAAGACAGCTAGTTAAATCAGCTGGCAACCAGCTGTCCAGCAAGTTAAGTCAGCTAGTTAAGTCAGGTTGACTAGCTAGTTAAGTCAGCTCATTAAGTCTGTTGGCTATCCAACTTGTTAGCTAGTTAAAAAGCTAGTTGAGTCAGTGGCTAGCCATCTGGCTAGCTAGGTTTTAGCTAGTTAAGTCGGCTGGCTAGCTAGGAAGATAGCTATATAAGTCAGCTAGTTATGACTGCTAGGTAGCCAGTTAAGTCAGCTAGTTAAGTCAGCTGGCTAGCTGGCTAGCTATGTAGGTAGCTAGTTAGTTAAGTCAGCTAACTAGCCAGCTGGCTAGCTCATTAACTCAGCTAGTTAATTCAGCTGGCCAGCCAGCTGGCTAGCTAGTTAAGTCAGCTAGTTAAGTCAACTGGCTAGCTAGTTAAGTCAGTTAGTTAAGTCAGCTGACTAACCTGCTTCCTAGCAAGTTAGCTAGCTAGTCAATTCTGCTAGCTAGCAAGCTGGCTAGCAAGTTAAGTCACGTAGTTAAGTCAGCTCTCTGGCCAGGAGTTTCGCTAGGTAGTGAGGTAGTTAAGTCAGCTGGCAAGCAAGCCATAGATGTAGGTAGGTAGCTAGATAAATCAGCTGGCTAGCCATAAGGCTATCTAGCTATGTCAGCTAGTTAAGTCAGCTGACTATACAGCTGTCTAGCTAGGTAGTTTGCTAGTTTAGTCTGCTGGCTAGCCAGGTAGCTAATTCGTTAAGTCAGCTAGTCAAGTCAACTGGCTTGGCTACTGGTTACCTAGGTAACTAGGCAATTAAGTCAATTGGTTAGTCAGCTGTCCAGCTAGTTGAGTCAGCTAGCTAGCTAGTTAAATCCGCTCATTATGTCAGTTCTCTAATCAGTTGGCTAGCTAGTTAAAAAGCTTGTTACAATGGATGTGCAGCCATCTGGCTCGCTAGTTATTTCAGCTAGTTAAGTCACCTGGGTAGGTAGGTAGATAGCTAGTTAAGTCAGCTTGATATGTCAGCTACTTAGCTAGCTAAGTCAGCCAGTTAAGACAGCTAGCTATATGATAGCTACCTAGGTAGCTATCTAATTGAGTCAGCTAGTTAAGTCAGCTGGCTAGTTAAGTTAGCTATTTAAGTCAGCTGTCTAGCTAGTTCATTCAGTTAGTTAAGTGAGCTGGAGAGCCAGTTTTAAGTCAGCTTCCTAACCAGCTTGCTGGCCAGCAGGATACCTAGGTAGTTAGGTAGTTAAGACAGCTGGCAAGTCAGCGAGCTAAATGGTAGGTAGCTAGATAAGACAGCTGGCTAGCCATCCATGGTCTAGTTATGTCACCTAGCTAAGTCAGCTAGTCATCCAGCTGTCTAGCTTGGTATCTAGCTAGTTAAGTCTGCTGACTAGCCAGCTGTCTACTTCGTGAAGTCAGCTAGATAAGTCAGCTCGCTAGCCTGCTGGATAGCTACATAGCTAGTCAATTAAGTCATCTGAATAGAAAGCTATCTAGCTAGATAAGTCACCTAGTTAATTCAGCTGGCTAGCTAGCTGCCTAGCTATGTAGCAAGCTAGTTAATTAAACTGGCTAGAAAAAAGGACAGCTAGTTAAGACAGCTAGTTAAGTCAACTGGCTAACTAGCTCTCTAGCTAGGTAGTGACATAGTTTAGTCAGTTGCCTAGCCAGCTGGCTAGCTAATTAAGTCAGCTAGTTGTCAGCTTGCTATCCAGGTGGCTAGAGAGGTAGAAAGCTAGTTAAGTCAGCTGGCTAGCCAGCTTGCTAGCTAGGTAGCTAGCTAGTTATGTCACCTAGTTAAGTCAGCTGATGAGCCACCTGGCTAGCTAGGTAGCCTGCTAGTTAAGACAGCTGGCTAGACAAATGGCTAACCAGATAAGTCACCTAGTTACTTCAGCTGGATAGCCAGCTGGTTAGCTATGTAGCAAGTTAGGTAATTCAACTGGCTAGAAAGCAGGGCAGCTAGTTAAGATAGCTAGTTAAGTCAGCTGGCTAGTTAGTGTCCTAGTTAAGTCAATTGGCTAGCTAGCCAGCTGGCTAGCTAATGAATCAGCTAGTTAAATCAGCTGTTTATCCAAGTTGCTAGAGAGTTAGAGCGCTAGTTAAGTCATCTGGCTAGCCAGCTGGATAACCAATTAAGTCAGCTAATTTAGTCACCTGTTTGGCAAGCTGCCTAGCTCGTTAATCAACTAGTTAAATCACGTGGCTAACCAGCTGGATAGGTAGTGAAGTTACCTCATTAAATCAGTTGGCTAGCCATCTCCTTAGCTAGTTATAAATCTTGTTAATTCAGATGGCTAGACAACTGGCCAGCTAGTTATTACAGCTAGTTAATTCAGCTGGCTGGCTAGGTAGCTAGCTAGTTAACTCAGCTCATTATGTCAGCTAGTTAGGTTGCTAAGTCAGCTACTTAAGTCGGCTTTCTGCCTAGATATCTAGCTAGGTAGCTAGGTAGTTATTTCAGCTAGTAAATTCAGCTGCCTAGCTAGATAGCTAGCTAGTTAAGTCAGCTAGTTAAGGCAGCTGGTTAGCTAATTAAGGCAGCTAGTTAGGTCACCTGGCTAGCCAGCTGCTTAGCTTGGTAGCTAGTCAGTTAATTCAGCTGGCTAGCCACCTGGCTAGCTAGTTAAGTCACCTAGTCAACTCTGCTCGCTAGCCAACTGGTTAGCTAGGTAGCTAGGTAGTTAAACCAGCTGGTAAATCAGTGAGATATGTAGGTAGCTATCTAATTAATTCAGCTGGTTAGCCACCTGGCTAACTAGAGGTGTCAGCTAGTTAAGTCAGCTGGCTAGCCAGCCAGCTAGCTAACAATTTATGCCAGTTAGTTGTGTCAGCTGGCTAGCCAGCTAATTAGTTGGTAAAGCGAGCTAGTTAATTCAAGTGGCTAGCCAATTGGCTAGCTAGGGAGCTCAATAGTAAAGTCAGCAGGCTAGCCAGCTGTCCAGCTGGTTAAGTCAGCTACTTAAGTGAGGTGGATTGCTGCCACCTGGCTAAGTAGGTAGCTAGCTAATTAAGTCAGCTGGATAGCCAGTAGTTAAGTCAGTGAGTTAAGTGAGCTGTCTAGCCGGCTGGCTAGCTAAGTGGCTAGCTCATAAAACCAGTTGGCTAGCTGGATGGCTATCTAGTTAAGTGAGCTAGTTAAGTCAGCTGGTTAGAC
>NW_007231863.1:175986-195652 GCF_000164805.1 Carlito syrichta | reverse complement strand
AACTGTACCCCACAAAACTATAATAAAAATACTGATTAATTATTAAAAAATAAAAAAAAATAAAAAAAAATAAAAACTATTTAAAAGTAAACTTCTTGGAGAAAGCTTACAATGAAATATTTTAAAATATTTGTGCATAACTAAGAAAAGCTTAGCTGGTGGTTGTATAATATTGTGAATACACTAAATATGACTAATTATACACTTGAAGTGATTAATTGTATGTTCTGTGAATTTCATTTCAATTTTAAAAACCACAAACATTTTATTTCTTTAAACAAATAAAGAAGAAGAGATGTAGCTGTAGAGAAAAAGAAAAGATAGTAGCTAGATAGAGCTATGTGGTAAAAGGAAGGCATTTCCCCAAAACATAGAAGAGAAATCAGCATTTTAAATGATGATAGCAAAGTATCAATAAATCAGATGAGAGACTAAAGAGAAGGAATACTGCTCAAGTGAGATACAGAGACAGGATCCATAATGGCCGTAAAAGGACTAGCTAAAATGGAACAGAAATAAAGATGATGGAGTTAAGATCAAGGAATTGTGTCACTAGAGTGCTGCATAAGAATCCATATGGACACAGAAATGGCCCAAGATTGATGAACTTCAGTTGGAAAAAAAATGCTGTGAACTAGTTAACAAAGTTTCCAATTATGGGGGTAGAGGAGGACAACAAAGTCAATAGATGATGGCAACAAGGGACCATAAAAGGTTATATAGTCAGATGACATGAGCCTCAAAAAAATCAGGGATATTTGTGAGTATAGAGGAGTAATGGACTAGAGGCAGTACAATTACAGGCCATTTATTGTAACATTCAAGAGATAACAATGACCTCACTGATGATAGTGATGGTAAACACAGCTTTCAGCCAAACTAAGAGAGAGGTGATACCTCTGTTGCAGGCCTCCTAACCTCAAATTCTAACAGCTTTGATTTTTTAAAAATAAATTTACAGATACTGATTAATCTTACTCACATTTTCCAATACACCCAAGTTAAATCTGTAATAATTAGCACTTAAAATTCCAATGATCACATGTAAAATTTCTATAATTAAATCCACCAAATCCTAGGCAGTAAACAGAGCACATTAGTGGTCTACAGATCAAATGGCCACTAAGTAAATAGAAAATCCTGTCTAAATGCAATTAAAGTAGAGGAAAAACTTTATCCTGTTTCTCTAGACCCCAGAAAAGTTCTGTGAGGTAGAGAAAGTAGGTGTTGGTGTAGAATCAAAGAAAGATATTTCTCTGCTCTACAGTAGAAAAAAATAATTCTGAAGCTCTTCATCACAGACATTCAAATTAAAACAGCTGCCTCATACCTTTAAGTCTAATTTGACCTGACACAAAGATAAACTATAAGATGAAACTATAAAAGAGTTGACAGAACACTACATAAAATGCCACAGTCAAGAGTAATAATATATCACTTCTAAATCAGGTCACCTAAATCTACATGCTGTCAACATCAAAAGTTTCTTCTTATTAATACTTCAAATCTTACTTCCAATCCATGCAAATGCAAATATGGTACAGAAAAGTAAAGCAAACACACTTCATGACTTTAAGATAATTTTTTCAATTAGATTACAGATGGCAACAGTTTTAAGGAAACAGTTTTCATCAAACACTGAATGACTGCTGAATATCTGAGAAAAATCTTGGAGGAATTTAATTTGGTGCTAAAAGGACTTAGAAGACAATGTAACTACACATAGTAGAAAACTAGTCAAATTAATATATTGCAGAAAAATGTGAAATCCTAAACCTATTAATGAGCTAAAACTGGCAAGCCTGGTGTGGTGGCTCTGCCTGTTACCTGGCTACTTGAAAGACAGAAAGGCAAGAGCATTGCTTGAGCCCAGGAGTTCAAGACCAGCCTGGGCAACTGAGCAAGAAAGAGTTTCAAATTAAAAAATTAAAATTAAAAACAAATTTTTTAAACACCTAACTGGCTTACTGGTTCCTGGCTTAAAATGTTTAAGAAAGGAATCTATGCTTATGGGAAACAGAAAACTAATTTTGAATTAAAAACACCAAATATGCAAAAAGTATTTTCACTTCTTTGTTTTAAATCCTAGCCAAACCCGCAGTGACATGAGAAAGATCGATAAAAGCATCGCAGATTTTCAAAAGATTTGACAGGAGATTTCATAACTTAAAGTCCATACCAGCTGGGCTTGGTGGCTCAGCCTGTAATCCGCGCCTTTGGGAAGCTGAGGTGAGTGGATTGCCTGAGCCCGCGGGTTCAAGACCCGCCTGGACAGCAAGACCTCATCTCTACAATAAATCAAAAAATCAGCTGGGCGTGGTAGCGCGCGCCTGTAATTCCGGCTACTTGGAAGGCTGAGGTGGAAGGATCACCGGAGCCCAGCAGGTCGAGGCTTTAGTGGCCGGGAGCAGCCACTGCATTCCAGTCTGGGCCACAGAGTGAGACTCCAACTCAAACAACAACAAAAAAAAAGTATCATACCAACAATTAGAAAGCACTATGACAGTTAAGAAATAAAGTCAAACTTGCTGAAATTAGAAGTTAAGCTAAGAAGGAGAAAAGCAGTAAAAATGTACAGGTAAATAAATTTCATCTAGAGTGAAACTCAAAAGTATCTATTTCTCCTATTAAAACATCTCAAAAACAGACTTAGAAGATAATCGCAGATTTTTCTTTAACTTAAACATGTCTTAGAGCAATCAAGATACACAGTAAAAATAGAATAGGATTCTGAACCAATGTCTATTGCACTTGACTAAAACAAATCATTTAATACAAGAGTTTGGCACATACCATTAGATACAAGTAAATTCAGGGTTAGATTCACCCATTTATTTAAAACTTCTTCACCAAAAAAGTAATATTACATCAGACAGAAATGGTGATTTGCTGTATTCCTCTCAGCTGAGGATGTAAATAGACATTTACACCCACTACCATTACTCCTCTATTACTGTATTACTTGGTATTGATATTGCATAACCTCTCCACTCTTCTACCTGGTCCAATACCAGGGCAGACTCCTGAACACTGCCAATGACTTCTGGCTGCACCTTGGCTGAATCCTCCATTAACCAATCTTCTTTGTAAAAAAAAAAGGTCAGAAGCCCCACTTGTCATCCTTATTCCATCATTCCAGTGACAACCCCAAAAACAAGAACTCAAGCCCAAGGCCTGAAGTCTATAGGCAGCATATATGGCCAATGGCTGGAAATTACTCAGCCATACACTCCACCTACAACACTCTTCCAACCAGATCATAACAATTATGAAATTATTATCAAGTTTATTTTAAAAATATGTAGCTTTTTTGAGCTCTGACACAAGTAAAAGACCCAGACTACACATTCCCTTCAAACACACACAGGTTCTCTAACAGAAGTAAAGACAGTAGTCATATTTATAGTAAAATCTTGTTTCTCAGGTTTTTGTATTTCATTTTTCAGAGTGAGGGTCTCTGAAAAACTGTCCCCCAAACTTGAGTGTGGTGGCACAATCACAGCTCACTGTAACCTCAAATTCCTGGGTACAAGGGATCCTCCCACCTCAGACTACAGTTTAAAACTACACACATTAACAAAAAGCTTAGTTCTTTAACATAAGGGAATTTAAAAAACAAATTTTTTTATAGACAGGATCTAACTATGTTTGTTACCCAGGCTGGCCTCTAACTCTTGGGCGCCTCCCAAATAGCTGGGACTACAGGACTGCACCACATTCCCAACTTCTATAACTTACATGTTTAATGATGTTTTAAAACTTTGGTTCAGGTTCAAAAGAGTTTTTAAAAAATTTTTATGGGCTAAGCTCAGTGGCTCAGCTTGTAATCCCGGCACTTTGGGAGGCCAAGGCGAGTAGATTGCCTGAGCCCATGGATTAGAGACCAGCCTGAGCAATTTGGCGAGACCTCATCTCTGCAATAAATCAAAAATTAGCCAGGCGTGGTAGCACATGCCTGTAGTTCCGGCTACTTGGAAGGCGGGAGCAGAAGGATTGCCGGAGTCACACAAGTCGACGCGGGTGGTGGCCATGAGTGTGCCACTGCACTCCAGCCTGGGCAAGATGTGAGACTCCACCTCAAAAAAAAATTGTATGAAAAAATAAGTATTCCTTCTAAATGGTTACATTCCTTACATTACAAATGGTTACATTTGTTAGAAGATTTTAAATGTTTACTGTCTAAGTGGTATAAAAACCAGAATAAATAGGTATTTTTAAAATGAATTTACTACTCTCTTTAGGTTGAAGAAGTATTTTTGCAAGATTTAATTCAATGACTAAAGAAAATCTACACTCATAGAATTCACAAAACCACAGCAAGTGTTGCTCTGTTTTGCAGATGAGGACCACAGAGGCTGAACAAGCAAGAATATGAAAAGGGAGAGAAGTACATAGTTAAATATTTTAATGTTTTAGCTCTTGAACTATGTGCTGGGTCAACAAGTATTTATCAGATTACATTAGAATGGACATAATGTGTCATGAATCAAATTGTGTATCTGAAGTCAAAAACAGAAAAAAAAAAACAGTTCACAAGTACCAAGACCACAGGATTTAAAGGTGGGGACAATGACTGGCATACATATACCTCTCTCAGAGTAAATAACATACAGTTAATAAATACTTCATGAGTAAAGTTCCAATATATTGAAAATAATTCAGAGTAAACATCAAAGTGAACTTTATTTTACCTAACACAACTTGGTCACCCTCTCATTCTAAAAAAATCCCCGTAAATAAACCTGATTACAGGCCGGGCTCGGTGGCTCAGCCTGCAATCCTGCACTTTGGGAGGCCAAGGTGAGTGAATTGCCTGAGTCTGTGGGCTCGAGACCCACCTAGGCAACTTGGCGAGACCTCATCTCTACAATAAATCAAAAAATTAGCTGGGCATGGTAGCGCATGCTTGTAGTTCCAGCTACTTGGAAGGCTGAGACGGAAGGATCACCGGAACCCAGCAGGTCGAAGCTATGGTGGCCGGAAGCAGCCACTGCACTCCAGTCTGGGCAACAGGGTGAGATTCCAACTCAAAAAATAAATAAATAAATAAATATAAATAAAACTGATTATAAAGGCGAGGCAGTATATTACAACCATGGTCACTACAATTATACTCAATCACTATCTATTTTTTCAAGTATCTTTTACAGAGATTATATAATCTCTGCAGAGTAGGTTATCATCAAATATTTGTAGAATTAAATTGATCTTTACAAACAAGACATGACTTTTTATCAAGGCATTTAACAATACTGTATTTTTGTAATGATCTTATCTGAATTAAGCCTTATGTTTTGATATTTTAATCACATTTTAATACATTCCCATATAAATTAATAGTACCTTTTTTATAGATTCATTTCTTTGGGTATCTTTAACTCTAAAAGACCCCTTTACTTAATCTACTATCCCAATTCCAGTTTTATCTAGAAAATAAGTCTTTTATCTTCATTGTCATTCCACAATGTAATAACTTGAAATAATTTAAATATTAACTTATTCAGTTTCACTAACTCATGCATAATTTTTAACTTAATTACATACTACATTAATCAAAACTTAAAATAGGAAAATAAACTATTTTAAAATGTTTCATCCATGATGTTTTTCTACAAAATTTAAATCCAATCACTAGCATAAATCCAAGTATTATTCTCCAGGGGTGTACACTGCTAAATAATTTGTCCAAATGTCAACTGCAATTTTCAAAAATCCTTTCTACCCCAAAATTTTAAACATCTGTAAAATATACTTGTTTTGAGAGCAGTTTACATTCATGACACTTGACCTTTTGCTGTACACACCACAAAAATCAAGTCTCAAATACCATGCAAGCAGGAAATCTGATCATTCCTGCAGTAGCCATCTGCATGGTCCAATATCAAATATTAGTTCTAGGCTGCACTAAGTCATGTGTTACAAATCTTTTTCTGCAGCCTCTATAATTAGTTGTAATTTGCCTCTTTTAAAATGTGTTTCTTATGGGACATCTGGCCTTGAAACTTCCACCCTCCCAATGAAAAAAATACTTAGTGTCTGGAATTTTTTTCTCTTTTAATATGAAGCACTGCATGGGTGGTATAACCAAGTCCAGACTTTAAAAAAATATATTAAATTCCAAGAACAGATGATGATTAAGAACCATTTAAGTATTACCAAATATAAATGTAAAATAAAACTTTGTTGCATTATAACTATCCACATATTTCTAAATTACACTCTCAAATATTCAAAGTTCACAAAATACATTTTCCTGGGAAGATAATGTTGATCTATTTACTTCTAAGAACTACATTAGTTAAGTTAGATAGGATAATACAGGTTTGGAATCAGAGTTCATAAATGAAAAAAAAGATCTAAGCCCAATGGTACTTACAATCAATGAGATTCAAAGTATCTACTCAAAATGGGACATAATTTTAACAGTTCTTAAATAACCCCAATTTCATGGAGACTGAAGGTAAATTTAGAATGCATAAAGATTGTTATAAAGATAGTCATTTTAATATTTATCAATTCACTTGATTCTAAACGATCTTCCTTAAAACTGATAGGATGTAGTTCCAGCTACTTGGAAGGCTAAGATGGAATGAATGCCTGAGCCCAGCAGGTCAACACTGGGGTGGCTGTGAGCATGCCACTGCACTGCAGCATGGGCAACAGAGTGAGACTCTAACTCAAAAAAAAAAAAAAAAAACCTGAAAGCTAAATGTTAAATATATGCTAAAGAAAAAGTAATAAAAATGAATGACACACTAATTTTCTGCAAGATAAGGTAGAAACATTCTTCACAAAAAACTGCGGTCCTGACTTATTTGCTTTCTAGAATAGAAAATTTTTAGTAGAAACAACCTAAAACCAGTCGGGATTGGTGGCTCAGTCTGTAATCCCAGCACTTTGGGAGGCCGAGGCGAGAGGATTGCCTGAGCCTGCGGATTCAAGCCCAGCCTGGGCAATTTGGCAAGACCTTGTATCTACAATAAATAAAAAATTAGCCAGGCGTGGTAGTGCACCTGTAGTTCCGGCTACTTGGAAGGCTGGAAGGAGTGGTGGAGCCCAGCAGGTGGACGCTGGGGTGGCCGTGAGCGTGCCACTGCACTCCAGCCTGACGTGAGTGACAGAGTGAGACTCCAACTCAAAAAAAAAAAAAAGAAAGTAAGAAATAACTTAAAACCAATATTACACCTTTGCAAAACCCACTAGCAAGAAATGCAAAATAGGTCCAAGAAGAAATAAGTAAGTCTAAAAAGAAATTAGTTTCTGATGCCTTTATTATTTCTGAAACTTCAGAAATACTAATGAAATTTAGTGTAAAGGTAAACATATTTTCAGCTTCCCAAAGAATAACCTGAGAAATTTTTTTTGGATTTAGAAATATCATGTAAATAAAAATTCATACAGATCCTTTGCAAAAATTCAAAAATCTTAAATTCAAAAACTGGACACAATTAGGCCCCACTTTAATTGTGGATATAAATAATAAGCAGTCTACAAGATTTCTAGCAGGGCTATGATCAATTAATTAAAATTTGTATGAAAACATCCTTTAGATGTTTCATCCAAATTTAAAAACACCCTTTTGCAAATAATTGTTACTTTAATAGGTATATAAAAAAATTAATGTGTAAGCTAAGATTTTTTTATGTAAAAGTTAACATACTCCAAAAGTTAAAGAAATATCAAATACCAATAACTATTAAAATCAGTTAACATAAACAACTAGTTCAATAACTTCTTACCTGTATTCCATCTTTAAGTTTCAAAATGCATTCCATTGTATTGATAGTAATTACCACTGGTTCTGAACCCAGTTTTGTCCAGGGTACATGAATCCTCAATTCATGAATATGTCCACTTAAAAAAGTAAACGGTAATTTCAGTTCCTTAAAACACAAAACATTAAATAAAAGTTAGTAAGTCCTTAATATTTTTCATTCTAATATACATTTTGTTTTTGTTTTGCTTTTATTTTTTGGAGTCAGGGTCATACTCTGTCACCCAGGCTGGAGTGCAGCAGAAAGATCACATGTTCAGCTATGTTTTTGTTTTGTTTTTTTTTTTGGTAGAGATGAGGTCTTACTATGGTACCCAAGCTGCTCTCAAACCCCTGGGCTCAAGCAATCCTCCCACTTTGACTTCCCAAAGTGCTGGGATTACAGGTGTGAACCACCACACCAGGCCACAAACTCCTTTCTTAAAAGATAAATAAAATTTCCAACACAAAAATATTTTGAGAATTACTGTTAATCAAAAAGTAGCATCAAATAACTTATTAAACCATAGTTAATGATAAACAACAAAAACTTATTATGTAAGTTACATTTAATAAGTCACTTAAACACTATAGCTCAGTCTCCTATTCTACTGGATAGAAATAATATACAATACCTGACATACACAAAGGCTCAGATATGGTAGAGACAGCACTAGTAACAGCAGTAGACAGTGGCAGTACTTGGGACAACAGCAAATAGTATTTTTTTTATTCTCAATCTAAAAGTATGTCATCAAAAATATATTTTAAACTGGTGGAATAGGATTGTAAAGCAAATTAAGAGGTGAGCTCAACTGGAGATAGGAGAATGACTTGACTGGTAAAAACTGATCAACCTAAAAACAAAAGTACTGTGCTTCTTCACCTAATTAAAAATTGTACCAGAAAACTATTAGGTTATAATTTTTCAATGTTTTCTGACTGCTTTTGATTATTATTAGATGAAAGCTTAGAAATAAAAACAAATGTCACAGCAATTGCTTATTATATTAATTTATTTCATTTCCAAATAAAATTGGATACAAATCAATGAAAGAAGAAAAAATAAGAAACTTTATTTCTATCACATTTTTACAGTTATTGTAACTCTATTTGCAAAAGTTAATAAAAATATTAAACTCATTCATTATTATTTAGCCTACCTACTTGGTTTAGCAACATAGTAGCAATATAGCTAAATATAGGTAGTATGGCAAAGTGGTTAAGACCAATAACTCTGGAGCCAGCAGATATATACTTAAATCCTATCTCTGTCACTTTCTAGTCCAATCTAAGCAAGCTGTTTACTGTATCTGTGCCTCAATTTTATTATCTGCAAAATTTGGATGATAATAATAGTTTCAAATAGTAAATCAATTAATTTATATAAAGTGCTTAGAACACTCCCTCACAGAGAAATCATTATAAAGATACTAATTATTATGATTTTTTATTACAAAACTTTATGTCTTCAACCTAAGTTTTTTTTTTAAGGTCAGACTCTTAAAATCTACTGCTACTACTCCATTAATGGAATGTCACAATTTTTAAATATGTCATTACATTATCTTAAAGATGCTTTAATTTCTTCAAGCATTATTCAGCTGGCACAAGATGATCTATTGATCAGTGTCTGTAAAAAAGAATATTTACTAAGCACTTACTAAGTACCCAGCACTGTTCTAAGCACCTTACCTCTACACAATCATTTAATCCTCATAAGAACCACAAAAGGTAAACATGAAGACTCTCAGGCATCAAGGGTCAAGTAACTTTCCAAAATGATTCATTTAGGACAGTCTAAACTCAAAACTGAGAAATATGATACTAGAGCCCTTGCACTTAACCAATAATACTGCCTCTATACTTTCAGCGTTGCATATGTTTCCACTGGTTTTGCATCTACTTGGATAATGAGCAGATTACAATTTCACTTCTATCACTCTCACCTTGTGCAACAATGATACATTTGCAAAACAGCTACCAAAGTAGCAATCTATAGGCACTAATCAGATTTTCTCAGAAATAAGTTAAAAGACACCTGACACAAACTCAAGAACTTAGTATCATAAGAATGCTACTAATCAACTGAGTTACTAAGGTGGCTTTGTACATTAGAACATGGAATTTTTAACCATATGGTCCATGTTAGAGGTTTAAGTATTAATCAGCTGACTATAAGTTAGTTTCCATTTTCTCATCACAGAGTTTTTGCTATTAACTTATATACACTGTAAAAGGCAAAACACATTGATTGTTATAACAAATGGATCTTCCTTGAGGTAACCAAAATATTTTCTTTACTTAAAACTTTTCATAAATATGTTATGTAAAAATGCATCTCTAAAATCAGAACATCTATGACTTGCAAAGAATTTCAGAAAAGAATTGACTAGATCTAAAAAATCTAATTCTAGGTAAACTGGTATAAATATTTTAACATGGAGAAAAGAGATACTTTAGAAATGAATATAAGGCAGCAAAAGAAAAAATAGACAAATGGAACTGTATCAACCTTTAAAATTTCTGCACAGTAAAGGAAACAATCAACAGAGTAAAGAGGTAACCTATAAAATGAAAGAAAATATCTTCAAACCATATGTCTGATAAAGTATTAATATCTAGAATAGCCGGGCTCGGTGGCTCAGTCTGTAATCCCGCGCCTTTGGGAGGCTGAGGTGAGTGAATTGCCTGAGCCCGCGAGTTCGAGACCCGCCTAGGCAGAGAGACCTCATCTCTACAATAAATCAAAAAATCAGCTGGGTGTGGTGGCACATGCCTGTAATTCCGGCTACTCGGAAGGCTGAGGCGGAAGGATCGCCGGAGCCCAGCAGGCCGAGACTGCAGTGGCCGGGAGCGGCCACTGCACTCCAGTCTGGGCGACAGAGTGAGACTCCAACTCAAAAAAAAAAAAAAAAAAATCTAGAATATATAAAGAATGCCTACAACTCACAAACAAGAACAAAAAATAATCCTATTTTAAAATGGACAAAGGAATTAACAGACATTTCTCCAAAAAAGATATATAAATGGCCAAAAACTATCTTAAAAAGATGCTCCACATGACTAACCATCAGGGAAATGCAAATCAAAACCACGATGAGATGTCATCTCTCACCCATAATAATAACCACTAGCAAAAAAATCTTTACAAGTGTTGGCAATAGGTCAGGCATGGTGGCTCACACCTACAACCTCAAGACTTTGGGAGGTAAAGGTGAGAGGATTGCCTGAGCTCAAGGGTTCGAGACCAGCCTGGGCAACTTGGAAGACCCTGTCTCTACAATAAACCAAAAAATTAGCTGGTGTGATGGCACACACTGTAGTTCCAGCAACTTGGAAGGCTGAGGCAGAAGGATCACCTGAGGCCAGTAGGCTAAGGCTGCAGCAGCCATAAGTGTACCACTGCACTCCAACCTGGAGTGAGACTCCAACAACAACAAAAAAGGTGCTGACTAGGATAAGGAGACACTGGAATACTTACATGCTCTTAGTGGGAATGTAAAATCGTACAGCTGCTATGGAAAACAGTATGGAGGGTTCCCAAAAAACTAAAAATAGAATTATAATGATTTAGCAATCCCACTGCTGTGTATATATCCAAAAGAATTATAAACAGGATCTTAAGGAGATATTTGCATACCCATGTTCATAGCAGTATTATTCACAAAAGCTACAATGTGGAAGCAACATAAATGTCCATCGATAGATGACTGGATAAACAAAATGAGGTAAACACATGCAATGGAGTATTATTCAAAAAAGAAAGAAATCCTGCTATGTGCCATAACATGAATGAACCTTGAGGACATTATGATAAGTGAAATATGCCAGCCACAAAAAGACAAATACTGTATGATTCCACTTTATGCAATATCTTAAACTGGCAAACTCTTAGAAGCATAAAGTAAATTGGTAGTTTCTAAAGGCTGGAGGGAAGAGAGGTGTTGTTCAATAGATAGAATATTTCAGTTTTGCAAAATAAAAGTAGTTAAGAGGGTAAATATTCCGTTACATGTTTTTTACCACCAAAAAAAAACCTGTATCCATATGTCATTCATATATATGAATATACATATGACAGGACTCCAAGAAAGCTGAGTGAGGAATTCCACAAATCCTTTCCTCAAAAACTAATGATAAAACAGAAAAAAGTTGCTAAAAACAGACCTCAATAGCAACAATGGAAGACTAGCCTGAGATTATAACACTATTTAGGGCCGGAAACAAAACAGTAGACCAGCCCAAAATTTAACAGAGATCTGGAGATAAGATACGTTTGCTAGGATCTCACTATCCCAGGTAGCCTAGAAAATTGTATGCCTATGCAATGTTGTGTTTGTTTACTCAGAAGACAATGGAAAGGGCACTAGCAAGCTATTCATTCCTAGTTAATCATGAGATCTTGTAAACACAAAAAGTTAAAAAAGAAAAATCAGACTTGTAACTCTCTGACTTTGAAAGCATTACACAGTACATGTATTTATCCCATGCCTAAGAGTAGAAGTCTCACTAGTACAAAGGATTAAACAACCTACCACCAGTCAATGGCTAATGACTAAGCTATTAACACAGAGCAATCCCTAGAAGTCAGGACTTAAAAGTAGAAAAAATAATTCTTAAAAAAAAATTGGGCAGAGAAATCAGAGGCACACACTGAAGGGGAAATAGACACCAAAAAAGTTAGTCACTAAACAAATAAACCAGCAGCCACAACTACATCTCCTGGGGAAAGAAAATCAGAATCCAGAGTTGCTACAACAAAGTATCCAAAGTGTCCAATTTTGACCAAAATAACTATGACACAGAGAAACAAAATTATTCAATAGAAACTATCTCTGAAGGAGCTCCAATGTAGGAGTTAGTATACAAAGACTTCAAAACACCTACGCTAATATGTTCAAAGAAAAGAAACCATATTTAAGTAATTAAGAAACATATGACAACAGTGATTCATTAAATAGAAAATGTTTATTAAAATGATGGAAATCACTAAAAAGAACCAAATGGAAATTCTAGAGTTGAAAAGTACTATAAATAAAATAATAAATTCACTAGAAGGGCTCAATAGCAAACTTGAGTTGGGAAAAGAATCAGTGAATTCACACAAAGACACATCATAGTCAAAATGTTGAATGCAAGGGACAAAAAGAAAAATCTCAAAAGCAGAAAGACAAAAACAATTTATCGGGTACAAGAAACTTTAAGTAGATTAGCAACTAACTTCTCATTACAAACAATAAAGACAAGAAAGTGGCATGGTGACATACTCAAATAAGGAAAGAATATAACTGTCAGTCAAGAATTCTATATTCATCCAGAAATATTATTCTTCAATAACAAGAGCAAATTAAAGACATATCCAAATAAACAAATGATATCATTGATTCCTAGCAGAATATTAAAGTACATTTGCCAGGCTGAAAAGAAGTAACACCAGATGATAAAAAAAATCTGCACACAAAAACAAAGAGAATCAATAAAAGTGATTACCAGGTAATTATTACAGGACAGTATAAATGCTTTTTCCCCCTCTGTTCTAAGTTAAAAGGAAATTGCATAAAATAATAATGGTAACATTGTATAATAGGGCTTATCACACATAAACATGCAGCGTATTGACAAAAACAGCAAAAGCAGGAAACAAAAATAGTAGGGAAAGTTTATTTTAATGGAATAAAGTTAGCATTAATCTAAAATAGGTGGTGGTAAATCAGATGCATATTGTAATCCCTTGAGCAACCAACCACAAAGAAAATATCTCAAAAGCAATTTGAAAAATCAACAAAAGAATTTAAATAAAATACCACAAAATATCTATGTATTACAAAATACAGTAATAAAAGAGTATCAGGAAAAGAAAGACATGCAGCACACAGACAACAGCAAAATTATAAATGTAAATCCACAACATGAATAAGAACATTGGATGCAAATAAACACTTAAACCAAAAGGCAAAGCTAAGTGATCAAGATGCCCAATGCTCATCTCCTCTACAAAGAAGAACCAAAACAACAAACAGGTAACCGCACTTTGAGTAGTTTCTAACAGAGAACCAAAAAAATGCAGCAGGAAGTGACAAAGATCTTCTGAGGCACAAAAACTCTGAAGGACAGCATAGAGAGGGAGACAGAGCAACTGACCAAGATCAGTCCAGAGCAGGGAGGAATTCCCAACTGAGGAGAAAAGGTAAGTGGGAAATCCCCATCAGTCCCGATTACCACCATGGATTCCTACAATCCTAGCTCCAGAAGAGCTCCACAGTTTTTCACAGGCCCAGAGAATAGTATAGGAAGTTGTCTGAAGGTGCCCACCAACAACCACCACCTCTGCCTCTGTAACCAGCAGTCATCAAGTGCCCCACACATCCTCCCCAGGAACCAAGGACCAGTCTGCCCAGTAGCCCCCGCCACAAGACAAACCACACCACTGCCTCCACAAACACAAACAGGCTAGGACCTGAGGCACTCTCAGACACTGCTAATGCTGACTACAGCTGAAGAAATCACACACAAGGCTATGCTACTGTACCCACCCAGAACAAAATGCTATGTACCCTACCTAACCAACATTATAGGTCAAATCTACAGAAAACAATCTTTCCCTATGAAAACTACTCCATAAAATTAGAAGAAGGACTGTTTCACCAGATGTACTGATTTCAACCTAGGGACACAAGAGACAAGAAAAGGCAAGAAAAAAAGTGACACCTCCAAAAATATATAATCTTTCCCAAGTAGCACACCCCAAATAAAACAAATCTACATAATGCCTGAAAAGGAGTTTGAAATCATAATTTAAGGAAATTCAGCTACATACAAAAGAATACAGATACATAATTTAACAAAATCAGGAAACTAATTCATGATCTGAATGAGAAATTCTACAAATTAAAAAAAAAATCATACAAGAACTAAACAGAAACTTTACAATTGAAGAATTCAATGAATAAAATAGAAAATATAACTGAGACCTTCAGCAATACACTACATCAAGCAGGAGAATTTCTAAAACTGAACACAGGTCTTTTGAAATACAGTAAGTCTTTACTTAATGTTGTCAATAGCTTCTTGGAAACGGCAATTTAAGCAAAATGACACATTTTAAAAAATGACTTTACCATAGTTGGTACAAAGAATAATTAAGTTCCTATTGCATATTTCTGGTCACAAAAACATCACCACCAAACTTCTGAATAAAGACTCAACACACTTCTTAAACATGGAAACAGATGTAGCTATACATACATTTTTAAAAGTTTTATAAGAACAAGTAAAGCAATTATTTACACAAATGTTGGTAAACCAGTGAATGACAGTGGTCAAAGTAGTGGTGGGTTAAACCACGGTATAAATATTTGCAAAGTGAAAACTGTATGGAGAACCTCCTACATCACACAGTTTAAAATCAATAGCATACATGGCAAGCTCACTGAACACTTTAGGAATGCATTTTTTTTTGAGTTGGAGTCTCACTCGGTCGCCCAGACTGGAGTGCAGTGGCACACTCATGGCCACCCCAGCAACGACCCACTGGGTTCCAGCAATCCCTCCACCTCAGTCTTCCAAGTAGCCAGAACTACAGGCATGTGCTACCATACCCAGTATCTATCTATCTATCTATCTATCTATCTATCTATCTATCTATCTATCTATCTATCTATTGCAGAGATGAGGTCTCACCATATTGCCCAGGCTGGACTTGAACCCGTGGGCTCAGGTAATCCTCTCGTCTCAGCCTCCCAAAGTGCTAGGATTACAGGCTTGAGTCACTGAGCCTGGTGGGAATGTATTGTTTATTATAGTGTATATGTGTGATTATCATATACTTCACAAATTTTATTTCACAATAACTTGTAATCTTTCATATTCCAACTTCCTTAATCCAGTCCAGAGTCATATGTGGCTGAAGCCTGTCCCATCAGCTCAGAGTAAAAGCTGGGAACCAATCCTGGACAGTATACCATTTTAACACAATGTGCACTCACACACCCACACTCACTTATACTAGGACAATTTAGACATGCCAATAAACCTATCATGCCCATCTTTGAGATGCAGGAAGAAGAAGGAGCACCTGGAGAAACCCATGCAGACATGGGAGGAACATACAAGTTCTACATGGATAGTGGTCCTAACCAAGAATCAGTTGTTTCCTCATCAACATTAAAACAAAATGGCACTGAACTAAACGTTATTTAAGGTTCATTAGTAACCTAGTTTGGGGGGTGGAGCACACAATAAAAAAGAATGAAGAAAGCCTACAGGACCATTAAGAGAAAAAATATGCATTGTGAAAGGTCTAGAAAAAGAAAAGACAGGAAAAGAAAAAGAAAGCCTACTTAACAAAAAAATAGTGGAAAACATCTCAAGTTTTGGATTATGGACATCCAGATCCAGGAAACTCAAAGATCCCCAGACAACCCAAAAAGGTTCTCCTTCCAAGGCATATTATAGTCAAAATGACAAAAGAGGCATATTATAGTCAAACTGTCAAAATACAAACACAAAAAGAAAATTCTAAAAATAGCAAGAGAAAAGTGTCAAGTCATATACAAGGGAATCTCCATAAGACTAATAGAAGCATTTTTAACAAAAACCGTACAGGCCAAGAGACAATAAGATGTTATACTCAAAGTGTTGAAAGAAAAAGATTGCCAGCTACAATTACTATATCTAGCAAAGCTACACTTCAGAAATGAAGAAAACATAAATTCTTTCCCAGAAAAGCAAAAACTAAGGGGATTAATCACCACTAGGCTGGACATAAAAGAAAAGTTTAAGGAAATCCTGCCTCTGAAAGCAAACAGACTATATCTATCATCATGAGAAAACATTAAAGTATAAAGTTCACTGATAGAGCAGATTCACAAACAAAAAACAGAGAGAAATCAAACACTATCATTACAGAAAACCACCAAACTGCAAAGACAAACAATAAGAGAGTAAGACAGAAACAAAAAAATATACAAAACAGCCAAAAAACAAGTAAGAAAATGACAGGAGCAAGTTCTCAACTATTAAGAATAAGCCTTAATGTAAACAAATGAAAATCCCCAATTTAAAGATATAGACTAGCTGAATGAATAACCAAATAACACCCAACTACATGCTGGCTAAAAGAAACTCACTTCACCTATAAAGACATACACAGACTTAAAATGAAGGAATAGGGAAAAAAAAGTATTCCATATAAACAAACCAAAAACAAACAGTAGCAGCTCTTCTTATATCAGGAGAAAAAAATAGACTTTATGTCAAAATTTTAAAAAGAGACATAGAAGGTTACAATATAATGATAAAGAAAAATTCTAAAAGAGGATAAAACAATTATAAATATACTATATATGCACTGAATGCTGGAAAAATCAGATCTATAAAGTAAATATTATAACTAAAAGGAGAGATAGATTCCTCTGCAGTAACGGTTGGAGACTTGAACACCCCACTGTAAACAGTGAATAGACATCTAGATAGAAAATAAACACACACAAAAAATCAGATTTAAACTGTACTTCAGACCAAATAGACCTAACAGACATTTTCAGGATACTTCATCCAATAGCTATAGAATACACATTCTTGACATCAGCACATGTAACATTCTCCAGACTAGATCATATGATAGCCCACAAAATAAGTCTCAATTAACTTTTAAAAATCAAAATCATATCATGTATCTTTTCTAACCACAATGAAATAAAACTAGAATTAAATAACAAGTAAACTTTAGAAACTGTACAGATACATGGAAATTAAACAGCACACTCCTGAACAACCAATGGTTCAATGAAGAAATAAACAAGAAATTTAAAAGCAAATGAAAATTAAAAAAGAACATACCAAAACCTCTGGGATACAATAAAAACAGTACTAGGATGGAATTTTAAAGCAATAAACACCTACGTTAAAAAGTATAAAGAAGGGCCAGGCTCAGTGGCTCAACCTGTAATCCCAGTACTTTGAGAGGCCAAGGCAAGTGGATTGCCTGAGCTGAGCCCATGAATTCAAATCCAGCCCAGGCAACTTGGCAAGATCGCATCACTACAATAAATCAAAAAATTAGTCAGGCGTGGTAGCATGAACCTGTAGTTTCAGCTACTTGGAAGGCTGAGGTGGAAAGATCAACGGAGCCCAGCAGGTCAACGCTGGGGTGGCCAGGAGTGTGGCACTGCACTCCAGCCTGAGCGACAGAGTGAGACTCCAACTCAAAAAAAAAAAAAAAAAAAGTACAAAGACTAGCTGGGTATGGTGGTTCATGCCTATAATCCCAACAGTTTGGGAGGCTAAGGCAGAGAGAATCACTTGAGGCCAGAAGTTCAAGACCAGCCTGGGCAACATTGCGAGACTCCATCTCCACACAAAAAAATCAGTCAACATGGTAGTGTACATCTGTAATATCAACTATGTGGGAGGCTAAAGCAGGAGGATCACTTGAGCCCAGGAGATCAAGGCTGCAGTGAGCTATGATCATATCACTGCATTCTGGCCTGGACAACATAGCAAGATCCTGCCTCAACAAACAAAACAAAAATGAAAATTTCAAATAAAAAAACCTGACAATGCAACTCAAGGAACTAGAAAAGCAAGAACAAAACAAATCCACAATTAGTAGAAGTAAAGATATTATAAGGATCCGCGCACAAAAAATAGAAACTAAATAAACATTACAAAGGATCGATGATCAATAAAAGGAAATGCTAGTTTTTGAAACAATAAACAAAATTAGCAACCATTACCTAAACAAAGAAAAACAGAGAGAAGATTCAAATAAACAAAATCAGAAATGAAAAAGACATCACAACTGACAACAAAGGATCATTAGAGATAATTATGAAAAACTATATGCCAACAAATTAGGAAACTTGGAGGAAATAGATACATTCCTGGATACATATAACCTGCCTGCCAAGATTGAGCAGGGAAGAAACAGAAAATCTAGACAGACCAATAAGTAACCAGATTGAATCAGTAACAAAGCCACCCAACAAAGAAAAAGCCCAGGACCAATGGTTTCACTGCTGAATTCCACCAAATGTTTAAAGAATATCAATTCTTCTCAAACTATTCCAAAAAAATTGAAGGAGAAAAAAATTATTCTCAATTCAGCCTATGAGGCCAGTATTACCTAATAATAAACCCAGACAAAGGCCACAACAAAAAAGAAAACTACAGGACAATATGTCTAATGAACATAAATGAATAATCCTCAACAAAATACTAGCAAACCAGATCTAACACCGTAATCAAGTGATATTTATCCCAGTGATATAAAAATGATCCAAAAAGCTTTTCCTCTATGAACTGGAACAAAAAAAAAACAACCATCACCACCCAATTTCAACAATCTTATTCAACATAGTACTCAAAGTCTTAGCCAGAGCAATTAGGCAAGGGAAAAAAAGGGCATCCAACGAGAATGGAAGAAGTCAAATTGTTTCTGTTTGCAGGGAGATCTACATGATCTCACATACAGAAATAAAGACTCTACCAGAAAAACTCTTAGAACTGATCAACAAATTTAGTAAAGCTGCAGGATATACATTCAACATACAAAAATCAATAGTGTTTACATACACCAATAACAAACCAGTTGAAAAGAAATTTAAAAAGCAATCCTCCTAGCACTTTGGAAGGCAGAGGCTAGAGGACTGCCTGAGCCCGGGGTTCAAGACCAGACCGGAGAACCTGGCAAGACCTAGTCTTTACAATAAATAAAAAAATTAGCCAGGCATAGTAACCCACAACTGTGGTTGTTTGAAAGTAGTTTGTTTGTTTGAAAGTAGTTTGTAGCTGTTTGAAAGTTATTTGAAAGTAGTTTGAAAGGCTGAGGTGGAACCGGGCTCGGTGACTCAGCCTGTAATCCCGCGCCTTTGGGAGGCTGAGGTGAGTGGATTGCCTGAGCCCGCGCTG
>NW_007231863.1:151436-175660 GCF_000164805.1 Carlito syrichta | reverse complement strand
GGCTAGGTATACAAATATTCACCATGCAGTTACCCTTATCCATGAGGTGTGCTCCCCGCTTCCCCAGGCAGATATCGACTACTGTCAATCCCACCTCCCCAACCCCTCACCCCCTCCCCGCAGTTTCCCACCACTTTCAATCCTTTTCTTATAGTAATATGGTAGTTGTTCAAGGTCCACTCATGAGTGAGAACATGCAATACTCAGCTCTTTATTTCTGTGAGAGACCACTCAGTATTATAACCCTAATTCCATCCAAGTTGCCACAAAGTTCATGATTTTGTTCTTCTTTATGGCTGCATAGTATTCCATTGTGTATATGTACCACATTTTTTTTATCCAGTCCTCTTTTGATGGGCAGTACGATTGGTTCCATGTTCTTGCTATTGTGAACAATGCTGCAATAAACATACATGTGCAAGTATCTTTTTCACAGAGTGACCTGAGTTCTTCCGGATATATTCCCAGTAGGGGGAAGCAATTCAACTTTTAAAAGCTACAAAAACTGGCCGGGTTCAGTGGCTCAGCCTGTATTCCCAGCACTTTGGGAGGCCAAGGTGAGTGGAATGCCTGAGCCCGCGGATTTGAGACCAACCCAGACAACTTGGCAAGACCTCTTCTCTACAATAAATAAAAAATTAGCCAGGCGTGGTAGTACATGCCTATGGTTCCAGCACTTGGAAGGCTGAAGCGGAAGGATCACCAGAGCCCAGCAGGTCAACATGAGTGTGCCACTGAACTCCAAACTGGGCAGCAAGGTAAGACTCCAACTCCAAAAAAAAAGCTACAAAAATTAAAATAATATATAGAGGAATAAATATAAATAAAGAGATGATGAATGATTTCTACAAAGAAAATGACAAAAACATTGATGAAAGAAATTAAAGATGACAAAAATGGAAACACATGTTCATGACCCAAAGCAGTCTACAAATATAATGCAATCCCTATTAAATCACCAATGTCATTCTTCAAAAAAATAGAAAAAGAAATCCTAAAATTCATATAGAACTACAAAAAAACCCAAATAGCCAAAGAAATCCCAGGCAAAAGAACAAAGCTGGAGGTATCACACTATCTGACTCTAAATATACTACAAAGCTACAGTAATCAAAACAGCATGGTACTGGTTTAAAAACAGACACACAGACCAGGGGAACAGATTAGCAAACCCAGAAATACATCCACATATTTACAGTCAACTGATTTTTTACAAAAGCACTGATGACACCACACTGGAGAAAGAACATCTTCTTCACTAAATAGTGCTGGGGAAACTGGATATCCATATGCAGAGGAGTGACGCTAGATCCAATCTTTCACCACACACAAAAAATCAACTCACAGCTCACCAGGCACAGAGGCTCAAGCCTATAATCACAGCACATTGGGAGGCCAAGACAGAAGTGATTGCGCCTCGGCCTGGGTAACATAGTTATACCTTAGCTAGGTGTGGCAGTGAGCTCCTATAGTCCCAACTTCTCAGAAGGCTGAGGCAGAAGGATTGCCTGAGCCCAGAAGGTCGAGACTGCAGTGAGCCATAACCATTCCACTGCACTCCAGCCTGGGTGACAGAGTGAGGCAATGACTCAAACAAAGAAAAATTAAATCAAAATGGACTAAAGACTTAAATGTAAGTTATGAAACTATGAAACAACTAGACAAAAACATAGGAGAGATGCCTCAGGACATTGTTCCAGACAAAGATTTTCTATGTGATTAATATCTAGAATATATAAGGAACTCAATCAAAGGCAAAATAAATAATCCAATTTAAAAACGAGCAACTGATCTAGACACTCTCAAAAGAAGACATACAAATGGCCAAAAAGCATATGAAAAAATGCTCAACATCACTAATCATCAGGAAAATACAAACCAAAACCACAATGAAATATCACCTTACCCCAATTTAAATGACTATTTCTTTTTAATTTAAAATTCTGATGAGGATGCAAAGAAAAGGAAACTCATGCACTTTTGGTGGGAAAGTAAATTAGCAGAGTCATTATAAAAAACAGCATTATATTTTCTTAAAAAGTTAAATACAGAACTCCCAGATAATCTAGCATTTCCACTATGAATATATATCCAAAGGAAAAGAAATCTGTATGTCAAGGAGATATATGTACTCCCATGTTTACTGCAGTACTATTCATAAGAATCAAAACATGGATTAACCTAAATGTCCATCTACAAATGAATGAATAAAGAAAATGTGGTATATATACCACAACTGAATGCCACTAAGTCATAAAAATGAATAAAATCCTGTCATTTGCAGGAACATGGATAGAACTGAAGGTCATCAAGTTAAATGAAATATGCCAGGCATAGAAAGACAATTATGGCATGTTCTCACTCATATGTGGGGGTTAAAAAAGTTGATTTCACAGAAGTAAGAGTAGAATAATGATTACTAGAGGTTGGGAAGGGAAAAAATATAGGAAATAGGAAGAAGTTGATTAATGGATACAAAGCAACAAGATAAGAGGAATAATTTCTACTGTTATAAAACACTGTGGGATAACTATAATTGACAATAATTTATTGCATATTTTCAAATAGACTGAAGAGAGGATTTTGAATGTTCCCAATACAAAAAAATGACAAATATTTGAGATAATGAATATACTTATTACCCCAGTTTGATCATTATACATTGTATACATGCAAACAAATATTCTGGACCCCATAAATATGTACAATTTTTTTCTGAGTTGGAGTCTCACTCCATTGCCCAGGCTGGAGTGCAGTGGCATGCTCACAGCCACCCCAGCGTCAACCTGGGAGGCTCCACTGATGCTTCCACTTTAGCCTTCCAAGTAGCCAGAACTATAGGCGCCTGCTACCACACCTGGCTAATTTTTTTATTTATTGTAGAGATGAAGTTTCACCATGTTGCTCAGGCTGGTCTCGATCCCGCAGGCTCAGGCAATCCCCTCACTGTGGCCTCCCAAAGTGCTGGGATTACAGGTTTGAGCCACCATGCCCAGCCTGTACAGTTACCATATGCCAACTTTAAAAAGTCAAAAACTGTAAAACTGGATTTAAAAATATAAACAGAAGTAACTGTATGCTGTCTACTACAGACACTTTAGATTCAAAACACAAATGGGGTGAAAAGAAAATGAAAAAGATATATCATGCAAATAGTAATCATAGAAAGCTGTAACAACTATACTAATATCAGATAAAATAGGCTTTATTTAAAAAGTTACTAAAAACAAAAGTAGACACTTTATAATAAAAAAGGGTCAATTTATGGAGACATAAAACATTTTTTTAAATAAAACACATACAAACATAGCAACAAAGCCCCAAAATACATAAGACTAAACTGAGAAAACTGAAAGGAGAAACAGACAAGTCAACAATAATAGTAGAACTGTTAATACCTCACAATAATGGATAGAATAACGAGACAAAAAATTAGCAAGGATAAAGAAGACTTGAACACCACTGTTAACCAATTAGACCTGACATCTGTGCACCTCCAAAAATTCCATTCAACAACTGCAAAAACTATACATTAATATCAAGAGAATTCAAAAAATATTTTAACCGGATAAAAATGAAAAGACTGGCCAGGCATGGTGGCTCACACCTGTAATCCCAGCACTTTGGGAGGTTAAGGCCAAAGAATTGCTTGAGCCCAGGAGTTCTAGACCAGCCTGGGCAACATAGCAAAACCTCATCTCTACCAAAAAAGCAAAACATTAACTAGGCATGATGACACATGCCTACAGTCCCAGCTACCAGGGAGGCTGAAGCAGGAGAATCGCCTCTGCCCAGGAGGTCAAGGCTGCAGTGAGCTACGATCGTGCCGCTGTACTACAACCTGGGCAACAGAGAAAGACCTGGACTCCAAAAGAAAAAAGGAAAAAATGAGAAGACAACATACTGAAATGTATAGATGCAGTTAAAGAAATTTAGAACTATAAATGTCAATAACAGAAAAAAAGATATATCTCAAATCAAGAACCTAAACCTTCACCTAAAGAGAGCAGAAAACTAAAAGAAAAAACAGCCCAAAACAAGGTAAAAGGATCACAATACCAACAAAGGGATAAGGCAGAGAGAGAATAAAAGTATATGCAGTCAAACTGTTGTAAAATTGTTCAGGAAATAGGCTAGGCAGAGTAATTTATGCCTCTTATCCCAGTGCTTTTGGAGGCCAGGGTGGGAGGATTGCTTGAGGCCAGGAATTTAAGACCAGCATGGGCCTGGCATGGTGGTACACGCCTGTAATCCCAGCACTCTGGGAGGCAGAGGTAAGAGATTTGCCTGAGCGCATGGGTTCGAGACCAGCCTGGGCAACATGGCAAGACCTAGTCTCTACAATAAATAAAAAAAACTAGCCAGGCATGGTGGCACATGCCTGTAGTTCCAGATACTTGGAAGGCTGAGACAGAAGGATGGCCAGAGCCCAGCAGGTTGAGGCTGTGGTGGCCATGACCGTGCCACTGCACTCCAGCCTGGGTGACAGAGTGAGACTCTAATTCAAAAAAAAAAAAAAAAAGACCAGCATGGGCAACACAGCGAGACCCCATCTCTACAAAAATAAAAATTAGCTGGGTATGGTGGTGCACACCTGTAGTCCTTGCTACTCAGGAGGCTGAAGGCAAGACAATTACTTGAGCCTAGGAGTTCAAAGTTACAGTGAGCTATGATCATGCCATGTACCCCAGCCTGGGTAATAGGGTAAGATCCTTTCTAAAACAAAAACAAAAAAAATTGTTCAGGAAATGGTAAAAATATCAATTTAAGATAGTTAGCAAGTAAAATATATATTTTGTGATCTTTATGGTAAACAAGTAAAATACTGTTTAAAAGTGTATAATTATAAAGACTTTAAGGTAAGAAGAATTACTAGAATGAAAGAAGAACATTTCTCAGAATGGTTTTTTAAAAGTATATTCAACAATGAGATATCACAATACTAAATTTGTATGCACTTAATAACATATATTTAAGATACATAAAGTAAAAGCTGACAAACCAAAGAATAAGAAACAGAAAAAAACACAATCATAGTTGGAGACAGTAACATACCTCTTCAGCAAACAATGAAAATCCATATAAATTTGCAAGATCTGAAGAATTCTATTAACCAATTTGAAGTAATTGATACTTATAGAACATTGTGGTAACAACTGCAAAATAAACATTTTTTAACAATTCCACATGGAACATTTGTAAGAATAAACTACATACTGGGTCATATGTTTTAATGGATTAGGATCATATAATGTGCTGATCACAATGAAATTGAACTAGAAGTCAATAATAAAAAGATAATTAGCAAATCTCCAAATGTTTGGAAATTAAGTAATATACTTCTAAGTAGTTCATGGATCAAAAAATAAATCAAAATGGAAATTATAAAGCTGTCTGAACTGAATGAAAAAACAACAAAAATTTCTGTGTTATACAACTAAATATATAGAGAAAATTTTATTGCGTTAAATGTTAAATGTATATACTTTAGTAAAAAGTTTTTTTAAAAAAGTCAATGAACTGGACCAGGTGCAGTGGCTCAAGCCTGTAATCCCAACACTTTGGTAGACAGAAGGAAGAGGATTGCCTAAGCCTAGGGGTTCAAGATCAGTCTGGACAACTTGGCGAGCCCTCATCTCTACAATAAATCGAAAAAATAGCCCGGCATGGTAGTACACACCTGTACTTCCAGCTATGTGGAAGGCTGAGGCAGAAAGCTCGTCTGAGCCCAGCAGGTCAAGGCTACAGTGGCTGTGTGTGTGCCACTGCACTCCAGCCTGAGTGGCAGTGAGATTCCAACTCAAAAAAATAAATAAATAAAAAATCAATGTACTAAGTTTCTATCTCAGGAAGCCAGAAAAAAGAATAGCAAATCAAATCCAAAAAAAGTAAAAGGAAAGAACTAATAAAAATAACAAAAATTAATGACAAAGAAAACAGAAGTATATGACAAAAAAATCAAAAACACAAAAGTTGGAAACAAAAGCTAATTCTTTGAAAATATTAATAAATTTGATAAGGCTCTAGCAATATTGATGAAGAAAACACAAATTACCAATATCAGGTAGTTTCAGGGGACATAACTACAGATCCCACAGATATATTTTTAAATAAGACAACTTTAAAATAAACAACTAAAAAATCTCACTTTACACCTTTAAATATAACAATTTAGAGTAGAGGCAAGCAAACTTTCTCAGTATAGAGATAATATTTTAAGCTTTTGCAAGCCATGCAGTCCCTGTCCCAGAAAAAGCTGTCATTCACCATAGGCAAACTTAGTGTTAACTATGTTCCAATAAAACTGTATGAACAAACGTAGGCCCATGCCACAGTTTGCTGATTCTCAAGTTTTAAGAAATAGGGAAATTCCTTGAAAATCACAACTCACCAAAACTGACATAAGGAGGAATAAAATGATCCTATATTTGTTAAAGTAATTAAACCAGTAATTTATAACTTTCCAACATGACCCAGATGACTTCATGATTTTTTCCCTAACACTTAAAAAACTAAGAAGAAAGTTGAAGATCTCAAGCTTCCTAATATCAAAACTCACAGCAAAGCTAGTCATCAAAATACTGTGATACAGGCATAAAGGCAGAAATCAATGAACTAGTATTGAGAGACCAGAAATAAACCCTCACAAAATAATTTTTGACAAGGGTGCCATTCAATGGTGAAAGGACACTCTCCAACAAATGATGTTGAGAAAACTGAATATTCTTTTTTTTTTGGAGTAGGAGTCTCACTCTGTCACCCAGGCTGGAGGGAAGTAGCATGCTCCCAGTCACTGCAGCATCGACCTGCTGGGCTCCAGCAATCCTTCCATCTCAGCCTCCCACGCAGCCAGAACTACAGGTGTGTACTACCATGCCCAGCTAATTTTTTATTTATTGTAGAGACCAGGTCTCGCCAAGTTGCCCAGGTGGGTCTTGAACCCGTGGGCTCAGGCAATCCTCTCACCTTGGACTTCCAAAGTGCTGGGATTATAGGCTGAGCCCCAGAGCCCAGCCAAAAACTGAATATTCACATGCAATAAAAGAAAAGACAGAGAGGGAGAGAGACTGGACTGTTACCTTATACCATATACAAAAATTAATTCAAAGTGGATCAAAGATGTAAAAGTAAGAGCTAAAATTTAGAAGAAAACAGGAGAAAAGCTTCGTGATATTAGATTTGGCAGTGATTTATCGGACATGACACCAAAAACCCAGGGGAAAAAAAAGCTAAGCTGGACTTCATCAAAATTTAAAACTTTTGTACATTATAGAACATTATCAACACAGTAAAAAGCAATCAACAAAATGAGAGAAAATATTTGCAAATTATGTGCCTGATAAGGGATTGATATCCACAATACATGAAGAACTCCCACAACAAAACAACAATTAAAAAAAAAAAAAAACGATTCACAATTGAGCAAAGGACTTTGGAATAAGCATTTCTCCAAAGAAGACATAAAAATAGCCAATAAGCACATGAGAAGATGCTCAACATCACTAATCAGGGAAATAGAAATTAAAACCACAATAAGACACCATTTCTTATTAATTATGATAGCTATATATTTTTTGAAAACCAGAACATAACAAGTGTTGTCAAAGATATGGAGCAACTAGAACACTAGCACATTGCTGGTGGGAATGTAAAAGTGAAGTCACTGTGGCAAATAGTATGGCAATTCCTCAAACAATTAAATAAAGAATTATTTAATTCTTTATTTACAATCCAGCAATTCCACTTCTGGGTAAATACCCAAATAAATTGAAAGCAGAGTCTCAAAGATACATTTGTATATCTATGTTCATAGCAGCATTATAGCCAAAAGGTGGAAGCAATCCAAGTGTCCATCAATGAATGAATTAACAAAATAGAATGTGATTCAGCCTTAAAAACAAAGGACATTCTGACTCATGCTACAACATGAATGAATTCTAAAGACACTGAGCTATGTGAAAAAAGCTAGTCACAAAAGGACAAACTTTGAATGATGCTGCTTACATGAGGTACCTAGAGTAATCAAGTTCATATCATAAAGTAGAACTGGTTACAAGGGGCTGTGAGGAGGGGAGAATAGGGAGTTAGTATTTAATGGGTACAGAATCTCAGTTGGGGAAGATGAAAAAGTTCTGGAGATGAATGGTAGTAAGGGTGGCACAACATGAATGTACATAATTAACTCCACAGAACCGCATGCTTAAAAATGGTGAATATAGTCAATTTTATGTTTATATATATAACCACAATTTTTTTAAAAAGCCGGGCTCAGTGGCTCAGCCTGTAATCCCATGCCTTTGGGAGGCTGAGGTGAGTGGATTGCCTGAGCCCACGGGTTCGAGACCTGCCTGGGCAGGGAGACCTCATCTCCACAATAAATCAAAAAATCAGCCGGGCGTGGTAGCGCATGCCTGTAATTCCATCTACTTGGAAGGCTGAGGCGGAAGGATCGCTGGAGCCCAGCAGGTCGAGGCTGCGGTGGCTGGGAGCGGCCACTGCACTCCAGTCTGGGCGATAGAGTGAGGCTCCAACTCAAAAAATAAAAAATAAAAAGAAAGAAAGACTACTAACACCAGTCTTATATAAACTCTTTCAGAGATTATTAAAAGAGGGAATACTTCACAAATAATTTAATGAGACTAATATATCTATGACATTTAAAATCTGGTAAGGACATTATAAGAAAAGAAAACCACAGGCCAGTGTCACTTATAAGCATAGATGCAACAAAACTAATCAAAATTTGATAAACATAATCCAACAATATGTAAAAATGGTAATATATATATAACCAACTGGGGTTTATTTCCAGGAATACAAGGTTATTTCAACATTTGAAAACTCAGCATAATTCACTACATTAAGAAAATGAAAGAAAAATCATATACCAACTCAATGAATATAATACTTGATAAAACTCAGGATTTTAAAAAATTGTTGAAAAACCAGAAATAAATTTTCCTTAATTCAGTAAAGAATATTTAGGCTAGATATAGTGGTTCATGCCTGTAATCCCAGCACTTTGGCAGGCCAAGGCAAGAGGACTGCTTGAGACCAGAAGTTTGAGACCAGCCTAGGCAACACAGCGAGACCTCGTCTCCATAAAAAAATAAAAAAAATGTAGCCAGGCATGGTGGCGCACACCTGTAGTCTCAGCTACTCAGGAGGCTAAGGTGGAAGGATCTTCTGAGCTCAGGAGGTCAAGGCTGCTGTTAGCCATGATGGTGACACCTAATGGTAAAATACTGAACACTTTCCAGCTGAAATTGGTAAAAAAAAGGAGTATCTATTCTCACAACCTCTACTCCACATTATATAAGAGGTCCTAGCCAGTGACTAATAAAAGAAAAAGAGAAAAGATATAAGCATTGGACAGAAGGATTTTTTTTGGGGGGGTGGTTGGAGTCTCACTCTATCGCCCAGACTGAAGTGCAAGGGCACACTCATGGCCACTGCAACCTCAACCTGCTGGGCACAGATAATCCTTCCACCTCAGCCTTCCAAGTAGCTGGAACTACAGGCATGTGCCACCACACCTGGCTAATTTTTTGATTAGAGACAAGGTCTTGCCAAGTTGTCCAGACCGAACTCGAAACGGTGTGCTCAGGCAATCCTCTCACCTCTGCCTCCCAACGTGCTGGGATTACAGGCATGAGCTACAGTGCCCAGTTAGAAAGATGTAAAAGTATTATTTGTAGATAACATGACTGTACATATAAAATCCAAAAGAACCTACCAAAAAGTGTTGGACAAGCTACAAAGGCCACCAGATGGAAGATCAATATACTAAAATCAATTGTATTTCTATGGAGCACATTAGAAAAAGGAATTTTTTTTTAAATGCTATTTAGAACATCAGTAAAGAGAGATAAAACTTAACGAAATAGCCGGGCTCGGTGGCTCAGCCTATAATCCCGCGCCTTTGGGAGGCTGAGGTGAGTGGATTGCCTGAGCCCGCGGGTTCGAGACCCGCCTGGGCAGCGAGACCTCATCTCTACAGTAAATCAAAAAATCAGTTGGGCGTGGTAGCACATGCCTGTAATTCCGGCTACTTGGAAGGCTGAAGTGGAAGGATCGCCGGAGCCCAGCAGGTCGAGGCTGCGGTGGCCGGGAGCGGCCACTGCACTCCAGTCTGGGCGACAGAGTGAGACTCCAACTCAAAAAAAAATAAAAAGTAAATAAATAATAAAAAAAACTTAATGAAATATATGTAAAACCTCTCTGAAAACTTCAAAACATTGCTGAAATTAAAGACCCAAAAATAAGCAAAGCAGTGCCTGTACATGGATTGAAAAACTCAAAACTATTTCAACTCAATACGTTAACATGTTGATTCTTCACAAATTAGTCTATAGCTACAATGTAATCCCAATAAAAATGCCAATAACTTTCTTCCTATTTGGAAATTAATTCTAAAACTTACACACTGAAATTAAAATATATATGGAAATACAACAGAATTAAAGTCGTTATGACAATCTTAGAGAAAAAAGAACAAAGTTGTAAAGATTACATTAGGAGATATCAAAAGTTATTATAAAAGCTTACAGGAAAAGACAGTACAGAGTGACACAAGAATAGACAAAGAGACCACTAAATAAAGAGTTCAGAAACAAATCCACACACATACAGCAACTTGATTTACAGCAAAGGCTTACTACGATTGAGTAGGGCAACTGAGTAGGTAAAGAATAGTTCAACAAATGGTAGAGACCAACTGAATACCAGTGGGAAAAAATGAATCTTGACCTCACTACACATATGCAGAAAAAGAAATATGAGATGAATCATAGCAAACAATAAAACTTCTAAAAGAATACATAGGAGAATATCTTCATGACCTTGGAGTAAGCAAAAATGTCTTACTTAAGACAAGAAGAGCCCTAACTACAAAGGAAAAGATTGCTAAGTTATTATTAAAATTATAACCTGTTTATCAAGACACCTTTAAAAGTAAAAAAGACAAGCCATAAACTGAGAGAAGATACAACAAAACATACCTGGCAAAGGACACATTTCCAGAATATATAAAGAACTACTACATATTACTATTACAGAAACTCAATTTTTTTAAAAGGCAAAAGACTTAGAAACTTTACAGAAGAAAATATCTAAATGGCCAAAAAACATATGGAAAAGCACTCAACATCATTAGTCATTAAGCAAATGCTAATTACAGTTACAGTGAGAAAACACTACATACACATCCACCAGAAAGGCTAAAATTAAAACATACTGAGTTCCTGCATCATGAACAATTGTGTACCTAACACTGAATTGTACTCCACATCTTTAAAACAAAGAAATAAGAAAGAAAAAATATAACATTAAAAGGAAAAAAAAACATACCAAGAGGTATGACTTATTTTAAATGTGAAATAACTGGAACTCTCATACACTGTTGGTGAGATCGTAATTGATACAAACTGTTAGGCAGTATCTGTGAAAACTGAATTTATGACTATATCTGATGTACATACCTAAGGAAAATTAATACATTTTTGTTTATCAGAATCTCTGTTGCCCAGGCTGCAGTGCAACCTCGACCTGCAAGTCTCAACCCTCAAAGTAGCTGGGACTACAGGCACACACCAGCACGTTGCTAATTTTTTTCTGTTTACTGTAGAGACGAGGTCGTCTCATGCTGCTCAAGCTGGTCTTGATCTCCTAGGCTCAGGCAATCCTCTCGCCTTGGCCTCCCAAAGTGATGGGATTACAGGCGTGAGCCACCATGCCAGGCCTGAAATTAATACCTACATCCACCAAAATACATGTTCAAGAATGATCATAGACGCTGTCATAATAACAGCCAAAAGTATAAAAAACCCAAATGTCCATCAATAGGAGAGTAAGTAAACTGTGGGATCTTTACACAACAGAATAACTATAGGCCAGGGGTCCCCAACATTTTTGGCATCAGGGGCTGTTTTGGTGGAAGGCAATTTTTTCACAGATGGGCGGGGGGAGGGGATCATCATACAATCTAGATCTCTCGCATGCGCAGTTCACAATAGGGTTCACGCTCCTATGTGAATCTAAATGATACAGCTGGTATGACAAGAGGTGGAGCTTGTCCACCTCATACCTCCTGCTAAGCAGTCCATTCCCTAAGGGGGTGCGGAGGAGAGGGTAGATCCCTTCTATAGTTGACACAAAAAACAAACTACTGCTCAGCCACTAACATGGGTTAATCTTAGCCATAATGCTGAAAGAAAGAAGCCAGATAAAAGTGACTCTGAGGAGTACTGATTAAAAGCAGAACTGATTAAAAGCACAGGTGTATACAAACTTAAAAATTGAGGTGTTATACTTGGGATGTGTAACTAACAAAAATATTAAGACATTCAACCAACTTTGGAGAGAGGAGGAAGAGAACTAATTCTTTAGTGTTAAATAAAGGAGGCAGCAGATATAACCAAAAATAATTGATAACTATCACTATCACACTAAGTCTTCCCTTATCTCCTAAAAAGCGGTTGGTCTCTGGCTCTTCTGAGCTTGCACAAATCCTCAAGCCAAGAGAACTGCTTGGCATATGCTACTAATGTGTATTAAATGAATTAGTGAATATGGGACCTCTGAAGTCACAGTTCATTTACATCAGACCATTCTCAAGTTAAAAGAAACTAAAATGATTAATAAAGAAGTTTCCAATTTTACTGCTATTCTCAGTTCATCTACTCAATACTCTGAGGATGCCAGAGTAATGTCATCTTTCCTCATGATGTAAACTTCCTGACTGTCAGACCCTCCTACTGCCTAAAAGAGAACAGGAATGTAATATTTCTCAGCCTCATAAAGAATTTTGACAATGTAAATTAGCATATTCATAATGCTTAGGAATGAGTAAGTAGGCTGAACAATACTGACAAATACAATGGAATTGTTTTCTTGTCATTCAAAGCAACTTTGGGGACTCCAACTCTAACAAACCATTACTAGGAACAAACCATTTTTAAAAGTTTGTAAAATAAGGAAGGTCCCAAGTTTCAGGGTACCCAAAATATGTTAGCATAAAAATGACATTTTTTAATAGCACACAGTCAACACTTAGGAAACAACGAATTACATCTAAAACAAGCTAAAAACGTATCCAATGATAGCTATAAGCTTACCTGTTCTAACACATCCAACTTCAACTCGAGCTTGCTGAGTACCACGTCTCCACCCCATAGCGAAAGCTGTAGATCCGATGGCTTTAAGTTCTTGATGTAGCGATTCACATAGCTCATTAAAATGGGAGTTACATATGACTCCAGCATCTTTTTAAGGTGAGGAGTCAAAAGTCAGAAGCTGAAAGGGAAAAGACAGAAACGTTAAAAGTACTAGAGCCAGCAGTGCAGCAAAGGAAAAGGCATTTCTCCGGGCGAAAGTAGCAGCCCACACCAAAGCGGCCGCTCGCCTCCTTCCAGAAGCATAGAAAGAAAACTAAAACGGACTTCCAGCTCCAACTGCGAATTCCTCACTAGTACAACACCCCTCGCGAGGCGAGGGAGAAGAGCAAGTCCCCAGGAGTGGGAGAATGAAGTGAAGCGGGCTCCCTCTGGCCGGGGCAGCCCTTCACCTGCCCAGACACCCCACGAGGCCCTCACCTCCCGCAACCCAGCCGAACCTACCACCACAGAACCAGAGCTAGAACCAGGCCCCCTCCCGCTCCCTAGGTACTCCACCCGCGGCTGACACTCACCCAAGAGTACCCAGGCGTCCCCTCCACCTCCAGATCCTTGATACCCACCACCGCCGGCGGCGCAGCTCCTGTACCGCGCCACTTCCGGGTGTACTCGACTCGGTGCTCAAAACAAACTGTCCCTCCACCGCCACGACTCTACTCCGCATCCGGACCGGGTTTCTCGGGGTGGAGAAGCTACTCAGTGCGTCTTCTTGGAAGAGAACCTTTGCGGTCGGCTAGCCTGGGTCCCTGCTCCAACCCCACCAGTGGTTAGGACAAAGCCCTGGGAAGTGTCTGGAGGAGGGGGGCGGACCGGTAAAGTAGAGACACTCGAGATCCGGAAGTGGCGCTCCGGGAAGCGGGTGGCTGCGTGTGGTGGGACCGCGGCGCCGGCGGCGGTTCTGTAGGTGGAAGTCCGCCCCGGTTTGGGAACACTGAAAGTCGCAGGTTCCAGGCGGAGGAAGAAACGGGAGTAGTACTTAAAGCCCTAAAGAAAAGGTTATTGTTTCTCTTGGGAAGTGGCAGGAGAAGGAAGAGGAATTTGGGTTCAGTGGGGGAGAGCAGAAGCAATAGGCCGCAGGAAAGAGGGGCGAGGTAAGGGACAGATTTGAATTTTCGTTCCGAGGTTTATTTGCTGGAGGAAGGGTGGATGTGGGACGAAAATTAGGATGCACAACTTTGTAGGGTATGTTCTAGCCAAACATGTAGACAAGCTCTCGCGTTCTGTTACTTTCATGAAGCAGTGGCAAAGTACTCCCTAGTTTGCTGATGCGAGGAGGGGGAGGTATGGTCAGAGAAGATTATAGGACCATAGGTTTGCATTCTGACCTGGAACTTCAGAACAGCTGCGGGCATATCAAAATGAAGATGGAAATGAGAGGCCTAGAGACGGAGTGAAAACAGCTGATAAGGAATGAATTCAGAATGTCAAGATTATGTTGCATTTATTAGGTTGTAATGATGTATAAAAGATACCTTTCATTGTAAAAGCTTGCAAAATAGCAAAGTCAAGAAACATCTAATTCGGAGAAGCAATAGCATAGGATATGCTGCCTAAATTTTGATCAACCTCTTATTTTTGGTAATCTCTGAAGAAAACACCTACCACTGTATTTTGAAACTAGACTTTCCTTATAAGGTTGTTATATAGCCACACATGTCTAAAACGCTTCCCTAAATTCAAAATCAGGATTCACTGAGAACGCTTCAGTGGCAAAAGTGAGGATGCCAGGGCTTTTAGTTTTGTTAATGAAAATAATGAGCTAAGTTTCACCCAAAAGGCAGTCCCAATTGCTAATTCAGAGCAGTTGTTTCCTCACAAACCCTTGATGAATAGCTCAAATAATTTGGGTATTGTGGAAACCTGCTAAATTAGTCAAATAAGTATTTTTTTTTTTAATTTATTTATTTATTTTGAGTTGGAGTCTCACTCTGTCGCCCAGACTGGAGTGCAATGGCCGCTCCCGGCCACCGCAGCCTCGGCCTGCTGGGCTCCGGCGATCCTTCCGCCTCAGCCTTCCAAGTAGCTGGAACTACAGGCGTGTGCTACGACGCCCGGCTAATTTTTTTTTTATTTATTTATTGTAGAGGTCTCGCCAAGTTGCCCAAGCTGGTCTCAAACCCGCGGGCTCGCAAAGGCATGGGATTACAGGCTGAGACACCGAGCCCGGCTAAATAAGTATTTTTTAGTTATCTGCTTTATTTGAAACGCAAACAGGTTACAGCCATGACTTAAGAGATTTCAATATAAAGAAAATGATTCCACTAATTGTATAGAATGATGATGTACAGCTCCAGGTCTTGCCATTTTTCAGAGAAAGAAAATGGGCCCAGTTTTATTGTGTGGCAATCTAATAAGTAAAAACACCGTATTAAGATAAATTGGTCAGTATAGGAGTAGATATGTGACTAAGATGCTTAAACAAAATAATTAATACATAGAATACGAAACATTTTTTGTTCTCATATGCCATTTTACTCTCGGAGCCAACAAAAAAAAATAGCAAAATTCCTGACTTAGGAAAATTATCTGGGCGCTGTTTTCTGGTTTAAGCAAAAATTAGTTCTTTTCAAACTGTGTTCCCTTGTGTCCTTTTCTGTAAGCAGTCAAGATCAATTTAATTTCTTTACATTAATATGTTTCATTGCTCATAGTGTGACATGTGAAATGGGCAGCCTTTCCCAAATCTACTATTGTATGTGTTTTTATTGTAAGATTTTTTTTCCCACCGCAAATATCTTTTAAGTGTTCTCAAGAATACTTTGAGGCAGGTTGGTTATATAGGCAGTGTTCTGCACAGGTAGGCGTTGTTCTTGATCTTAGCAGGAAACCTTCAAGTTTCTGTCCACTGAGTATGTTGTTAGCTGTAGGTTTTTTGTAGATACTATTTAGCAAATTAAGGAAGTTCCCTCTATTGCTAGGTTACTGAAAGTTTTTATCCTGAATGGATGTTAGATTTTGTCAAATGCTTTTTCTGCATCTGTTGATATGATCATGTGATTTTTCTTCTTTAGCCTATTGATACTTGAATGTTTAGCCAGCCTTGAATGCTTGGGATAAATCCCACTTTGTCAAGGTTTATAATTCCTCTTACATATTGTTAGATTTAATTTGCTCATATTTTGTTGAGGATCTTTTCATCTGTTTTCATGAAAGATATCGGTCTGTAGTTTTCTTGTAATGTCTTTTTTTTTTTTTGAGTTGGAGTCCCACTCTGTCGCCCAGACTGGAGTGCTGTGGCCGCTCCCGGCCACTGCAGCCTCGACCTGCTGGGCTCGGGCAATCCTTCCGCCTCAGCCTTCCGAGTAGCCGGAATCACGGGCGCGTGCTACCACGCCCTGCTAATTTTTTTATTTTATTGTAGAGATGAGGTCTCGCCTGCCCAGGTGGGTCTCGAACCCGCGGGCTCAGGCAATCCACTCACCTCAGCCTCCCAAAGGCGCGGGATTACAGGCTGAGCCACCAAGCCCGGCTTCTTGTAATGTCTTTATCTGATTTTAGCATTATGGTAATGCTAGTCTCAGAATAGGTTATGAAGTATTCCTCTGCTTCTATCTTCTGGAAGAGATGCTAGTAGAGAATTGGTATAATTTTCCTCCTTAAATGTTTGGCATTATTCACCAGTGAACCCATCTAGGCACAGTGTTTTCTGATTTAGAAGTTTATTAATTATTTACTTTCTTCACTTCTGTTAGTGTTTTTGATCTGTAGCATTTCTTATTTATTTCTATCTCTTTGCTTACATTATCTGGCTGTGCTCGCATGTTGTTTCTTTTCTATTAAAATTGGTAGCATATTAAACTGTTTTTTTGAATTCCTGGTCTGATAATCCCAACATTCCTGCCATATCTGTCTCTGGTTCTGATGTTTGTTTAGCTTCATCAAACTATTTTTTGCCTTTCAGTATGCATTGTAATTTTTAGTTGAAAGGTAAATATGATGTACTGGGTGAAAGGAACTGCAGTAAGTGGGCCTATAGTAATGTGGTGGAAAGGTGTTAGGGGAGGGGAAACATTATGTAATCCTGTTATCATGCCTCAGTATTTTGGTGAGCCTGTGTTCTTAGACTGTGAATTTTACCAGTGCTTCTCAGTCCCTTCTGTCTGTCAACAGGATGTCTAGAATGGGCTGGGGCTGGGTATTCCCTTCTATCATATGGAAAGCTAGTTCTGGCTGGAGTTTAATATTTCCCTTCCCCCAGGCCATTTGGGCACAAAATTTTAAACCCAGCAGGCTCTGGTAAAACACTTTCTCCTCCAGGCAGACCTTGTTAAGAAGAACAGAATGGAGAGTCTTTCATCCTGTGTGCCCATTTCATGATGGGTGATTTACGAGCACACCTGCCCACCCTGAGTGTTAGTTTTTGTCCAAAAACAGCATGACCTCTGTGCCCCACCCTCCCTATTCACCGGATCTTGCCCCAAGCAACTTTTTTTGTTTTCCCAGATGAAAAAAGTCCTCAAAGGGAAACATTTTGCCTATGTGGAAGAGATGAAACAAAAAATGGCGGAAGCACTAAAAGACATCAGAATTGATGAGTGTTCCAAACTGTTTTGAGCTGTGGAAAAAGCATCTCAATAGGTGTATTGCATCAAATGAAGAGTACTTTGAAGGTCACATATAAGAATAAATACACAATTTTTAATAAATAAATCCTGGTGGGGGGGGGGTCTCTGCTCGTATTATGGCCCCAAGTTCCTGGCCTCAAACAATCCTGCCTCAGCTTCCCATGGCGTATTTAACTCTCAGGCTTATCTACACTGAGCCTCAAGCAATTTGTCAGTTATAGTTTAGGTGTTCCTAGTACTGGTTCCAGGATAGGTTTCTGCTCTGGTAAGCTGTGGTTCTTTGTACTCTCCTGTCTGTCTCTTCACTTTGGGGAGCTGTAGTTTTCCCTGTGGCCCCATTTCTCAGACAGATCTAAAAAGAATTGTTGATTTTTTCAGTTTGTTCTGTTTTTTACTTGTGGTTAGGACAGAGACGCCACTATGTTCCAGACTAGAAACTGGAATGAAGTTTTTAAATACTTGAGTGGTGTTTAATAGATTGAAAAAGATAAAGACTCCTTTTTTATTTAATTTTCTATTATGTGTAGTGTATGTACTTGTATCCCTAGTGCCTTGCTTATTGTGCAGAACCTAATAGGTTATGGCAGTGATTAACTTTAATAATTATTCAGGAAGTCTGCTTTCCTTTTCCTCTTGTACACATGGCTAGATTATTATTAAGACTGTCTCACCATCAGGTGTTATCAAGTAACTGAGTTCTGACCACATGATAAATACATACACAATTTTTAATAAATAAATCCTGGTTTTTTGGGGGTCCCTGCTTGTATCATAGCCTCAACTTCTGACCACATGAATGTGGATAGAAGTGATGCAGGCCCAGGTCTGGCTCATAAAAGCCTCCCACATGACAATCTTAGTCTTTCCCCTATCACCAAGCCAGGTAAATAGGATGCGGAGGTCTCCAAGTTCTAAGAAGATGCCAAAAACAAAAATGAGGAGACTGAGTCCGTGAATCATTGCCTAGAGAAACAAACTGCTGATTAGTAACATCTGTTTGGATTTTACATGATTGAGAAATGAATTACTGTGATCAATCCAAGTCTTCTAACTTCACTTCTCCCTTTTTGAGAAGGAAAAAAGAAAAAAACATTAATTAGTACAGTCAATAGACCAACCAAGAAAGTTTTCTGGATTTAAAGTCATATACATTAATGCAGGAATAGAAAACCAAATGCTACACATTCTCACAAGTGGGAGCTAAGCTAAGGGTCTGCAAAGGCATATAGAATGATATAAAATAAATATTGGAGACTCAGAATGGGGAAGATGGAAACAGGGAGGAATGAAAAAAATCACCTGTTGGGTACAATGTGCACCAGTGGGGGTGATGGGTACACTTAAGTCCCAGACATTTTCACCACTATACAAAGCTATCATTTGTATCTCTAAAGCTATTGAAATGAATTTTTAAAATAAAAAAAGCAAAATAGTCATACACATTAAGTATCTGTATAAAGCACTTCTTACTAGCTTCCTAAAGTTACAGCATATAAAGATGTGTAATGCACCCTCAGAGTTAACTGTAAACAAGTATCTATTCAAGTTATGTACACATTACATAACGTAAAAGTTAGGCACAGTATAGTTCATAAGAAGTCCAGTTGGCAGGAAATTAATCATGGTTAGTTCAAACTATTTAAATATATTTAAAGTGATCTATCACAGAAACAAAGAACGGAATACTGCACGTTCTCACTCATAAGTGGGCCCTGAACAATAATCACATGAACAAAAGGGAGAGATTGGCAGTCACTGGGCACTGCCAGGGGAGGGAGGATTCGTGACAACACAAAGGGTACCAGGTCCACTACCAAGGGAATGAGGACCAGTTTGAAGCCCAAACTTCACCTTCATGCAGCCTATCTATGTAGTTAATCCTCACTTGTACCCCAAATCTCTATAATAAAATAAAATTAAAAATAAATATGTTAGTATTCTGAATTTACTCATTAACTCAAAGACATTCTCTGAATACCCACTGTACACTGTACTAGGCAATTATACACCGTACTAGGCAATTAAGCATGCCTACATGGAAAGAGCTCATCTTATTGGAATTACAGATATAAATGACTAAAATATTACATGATTAAGTTAAATATGTGCAGAGTGCCATGGGACATTTTTAAAAATCATTATAAGAAAATATATCAAGGCTTATGAAAGGAGTTATCAGTTACAGATAACTTTTTTACTGTTACTGTTAAATATTTTTATTTTATTTTATTTTGAGTTGGAGTCACTCTGTTGCCCAGGCTGGAGTGCAGTGGCATACTCACAGCCACTGCAGCCTCGACCTGCTGGGCTCAGGCGATCCTTCTGCCTCAGCCTTCCAAGGAACTACAGGCACACACCACTATACCCAGCTAATTTATTTATTTATTGTAGAGATGAGGTCTCACCAAGTTGCCCAGGCTGGTCTTGAACCAGTGAGCTCAGACAATCCTCTCACCTTGGCCTCCCAAAGTGCTGGGATTATAGGCGTGAGCCACCATGCCCAACCTACTGTTTCCTTCTGTTAAAGAAGTTTGATTCTCCAGAGTGTCAAAGACTAAGAATACTAGGCAGAGTCCAACTTCTACCCAAACACAAAACTATGTATTTTTCAACTGACCTAAACCTTGCAAGCAAAATCAGAACACACCCTGTTTATAATTCTCAATAAAATAAATGCATGCAACCACCAACGGAATGGTCTCAGTTAAGACCCTTTTGGAGGACAGAAATAGTCCTAGTAGCCTCAATGAGATTAAAATAAATTGGAGGGATAGACAAAGAAACCAACAGGACTAAATAAAGAGTCCAGAAAGAAACCTCAAGGGGTTTGTTTTTGTTTTGAGTCAGGATCTCATTCTGTTATCCAGGCTGGTGTGCAGTGGTACAAACACAGCTCATCATAGCCTCAAACTTCTTGAGTCAAGTGATCCTTCTATCTCAAACTCCCAAATAGCTAGGACTACTGTGTTGCCCAGGCTAGGCTCAAGCAGTCTTTCTGCCTCAGCCTCCTGAAGTGCTGGGATTACAGGCGTGAGCCACCATGCCTAGCCTGCCTCAAGGTGTTTCATGACATTTTTATGACAGAAAAAGCATTACAAATCGATGGGAAAGAGTTTGCACATTGAAATAATTGATACTAGGACAATACTACCTATATGGAAAAAGATTAAAATTAGATTCCTACTTCAGATGTAGGAAGGAAGTACAACTTTTATGGAGCCTGAAACTTAAACTTACAATTTGAGGATTCCTATTTAAGGAAAAGAATACCAAAATATATTACTTTTGCAAATATTATAAAAACATACAACCCATATGAAAATATTACTTGCTTTCCTAAAGCCTTGCAAAGGGCTTATACAAGCCATGGTCCCTGAAGCTTAGTAAGCTTCATGAGTACCACAGTAAATTCACCTCTGCTCACAACATACAAAATAAATTCAAAATGGATTAAAAACTCAAGGTGAAAAAATGTTTAGAGAAATTATAGGGAAAAAATGTTATACCTCAGATAAGGATTTCTTAGATACAGCACAAAAACATAAAGACAAACTTTCAAGGAAAAGCTTAGTAAGTTTTATACATTAACTTTAACATGTTCTTATATTTAACTTTAACGTGTTCTTTGATGAACACGTTAAAGTTAAATACAAGCCACAGGCTTGGTGAAGATGATATAATGTTCATTACTCAACAGAGAACCAGCATCTACATTATATAACAAACTACAAATTAATGAGTGAATCCAATAGAATATGGGCGCTTTGAAACATTTGGGAACATACTCAACTTTGCTACTCAGAAGAATTCAATAAAAAACAATAATGACCTATTTCATACCCATCAGACTGACAAACTGTCTAATGTCAGTGAGTAGAGTAATAGGAGCTAGTACATTATTAGTGGAAACACAGCAGAGAGGAAGGTAGCAGTATCTAGCAGAGTTGAAGATACATATACCCTAGGATTCAACAATTCCATTTGTAAGTATATAGAAACTTTTGCATATGTGCACAAGGAGACATCATTTGATAATATTTTGCAGGATTGTTTGTACAGATTGAGTATCCCTTATCTAAAGCTTGGGACCAAAGGTGTTTCTGAGTTCAGATTTTTTTTCAGATTTTGGAATATTTGCATTATATTTGTTGAGTATCCCTAACCTGAAAATCTGAAATCTCAAATGAACATTTCCTTTGAGGGTCATGTTAGGGCTCAAAAAAATTCTGATTTAGGGATTAAGGATATACCACCTGTAGTAGTAAAACAGAATCTATTGAAGTGTCACTAGGACAATGGTTAATTAACCTGTGGCATAGTCATGCAATAGAATATTATATAGCAGTGAAAATGAAAGTTATGATTTTCAAATATTTTACCTACAGTGAGAGATACATTTTACACTGACTCAATACATATATGCATATGTAATGTATACGTATATAAGTATTGAGAAGGACTTTCACAAAACAGTACATAAAATTGAGTATATGGAGCCGGGCTCAGTGGCTCAGCCTGTAATCCCGCGCCTTTGGGAGGCTGAGGTGAGTGGATTGCCTGAGCCCGCGGGTTCAAGACCCGCCTGGGCAGGTGAGACCTCATCTTTACAATAAATCAAAAAATTAGCCGGGCGTGGTAGCGTGCGCCTGTAATTCCGGCTACTCGGAAGGCTGAGGTGGAAGGATTGCCAGAGCCCAGCAGGTCGAGGCTGCGGTGGCTGGGAGCGGCCACTGCACTCCAGTCTGGGCGACAGAGTGAGACTCCAACTCAAAAAAAAAAAAAAAAAATTGAGTATATGTGATACATTCTGTTTTCTCTTTTATTCTATTTCTTTTTTACTAAGAATTCATGACCTGTTAAATTGCTTTTGTGAGCTACTAATGAATTGCAACCTACAGTTTGAAAAAAATAAGGTTGCATATTTATCAACATTAATAAATCTGAAAAATATAAAATTGAGAAAAATATGTGGCAAGTATAGCATATTATACATAGCATGTATATCTATATTTACACATAAATACATATACATACATATGGCATTCCAAGAAATGCTATATATTGTAATAGCTACATATGTATGTAGGAATAGTTTTACTTTCATGAGAAAGAGAAATACCAAATGCAGGATATTAATTACCTCTGATAAGGAAAAGATGAGAAAATGAAATGGGAAGGGAATACATGTACTTGAACTATATCTATAATGTTTTATTTCTTAGATGTTGAGTACATAAGTGTTATTTGCGTTTTTTTATATGTACAAAATACTTGATAAAGGATTAATCAACTAGAGCAATATTTCTCAACTTTACATCACACTTTGAAAAATTGTAAGTCCCACTTTCTCCAAGAAGGCTTTTAATTATCTTAATTTTTAGGGTAATTTTTTTTTTTTTTTGAGTTGGAGTCTCACTCTGTCGCCCAGACTGGAGTGCAGTGGCCACTCCTAGCCACCGCAACCTCAATCTGCTGGGCTCCGGCGATCCTTCCGCCTCAGCCTTCCAAGTAACTGGAACTACAGGTGCGCACTACCATGCCCAGCTAATTTTTTTGAAATTTATTGTAGAGATGAGGTCTCACCAAGTTGCCCAGGTGGGTCTTGAACCCGCAAGCTCAGGCAGTCCACTCACCTCAGCTTCCCAAGGCGCGGGATTACAGGCTGAGCCACCGAGCCCGGCTTTTAGGGTAAATTTTAAAGAAACAAAAGTTATAACCATACTTTAGGGGCTATCTTTAGGATGTTTTTGTTCTCCTATATTGCCAGGCAAATTAATAGAGACACGAGATGTAGTGAGCTGAATGGTGCTCCCCTCCAAAAAATACACAGCCACATCCTAATCCCCAGAAACTGTGAATATTGCCTGATATGGTAAAAGACTGAATATTACCTTTTAAGGCAAAATATGTGATGAAGAATTTTTAAAGGAGCATTATCCTGAATTTTCCAAGTCAGCTCTAAATCCAGTGACAAGTGTCCTTATAAATGAGGCAAAGGAATATAACACAGATAGAAGAAGGCAATGCCACCGTGAAGGCAGAGACTAAAAGTGAAACAAACCATCCCTGAGGAAGCCCAGACATTGGACTTACCAGGCAAAGACTTGAAGTAAATTGACTTAAATACATTCAGCTAAAGGAAATTATGGACAAGAAAACTTTTTATAAAGGCAGTATAACAATGTATGAACAAACAGAGAATATCAATCAAGAGCTTAAAGGTACAATGGTTGAAATAAAAAATTCACCACAGGGAACAGATTTGAGCAAGCAGAAGAAACATCAGCAGACTTGAAGATAACACAATTGAAATTATCCAGTTTGCCGGACTCAGTGGCTCAGCCTGTAATCCCGCGCTTTGGGAGGCCAAGGGGAGTGAATTGCCTGAGCCCGCGGGTTCGAGACCCACCTGTGCAGCTTGGTGAGCCCTCATCTCTACAATAAAAATCAAAAAAATTAGCCGGGTGTGGTAGCGTGCGCCTGTAGT